>NW_008688511.1:135157-146833 GCF_000695815.1 Acanthisitta chloris | reverse complement strand
GGGGGGGGGGGGGGGGGCGGGAAGGCAAACCCGGTGTTAGGAGTAATTCATGAAGTAAAAGAGTTTGTGTAGTATGAGACCTTTCCTCTTGCCAGCAGTGCCCAAAACATGAATGAGGAGCAGAGCCACTCATCAGGGTGTGGTCTGAGCTGTGCTTTCACTTCCAGGGCTGTAGATTTGAATTTCATGTCATATTTTGCATAAGCTGGCTATATACTGAAAAACAAACTTGGATATTCACATCTTCTTGAAGTGAGTGTGGCTTTGATGTGACTTCTAAAGACTTGCTTAACCTCTGTCTGATGGTGTTGTCAGAGCAAAGGAGCTGTACTGGGGTGGGTGCAGTGAAGCTTCCTTTTATGCCTGGAAGTCTCTTGCTAAAATCTCCCAGTCTCAGGTTCCCTGCAGGACAGTCATCGAGTTTTTCGGTGTGAAAGAATGTAGTTCTTGTAGGATGTTTTGGAGTATAAACTTTAATTTTTTCATGTGTTGTAGCTGGCCAGAATGTCAATATGAATCTTAGTATCTGGTTTTTGCTGACTGCTCCTGGTAATAGGGTGTACAAAGGTTCTGCATGTCTTTGTACATTTGTTTGTTGCAGAGCCAGGCACAGAAGCCCTGTTGTTCCAGAGCTTGTACAATAAAAGAGTGATACTTGTGCACTTAAACTAAGATTCAGTTAAGCCTCATTCGAAGGCATAGGAGCATCTGTCAGAGCCCTCTGGGCAGTCATTTAGGGTTAAATGGGTAAAAGGGATTAAAGCTCTGCTGAAAGGAGGAGAGCAAGGCAAAAAAAGAAGATGGAAAACATTGAGTTTTATGTCATGGACTTCATTGTGTGTGGTACATGGTAATTTAGGAGTGCAGAATTGCACTATATTATAGGTTCCCTCCCATTAACTGTATGTAACTTCAAACTAGCACTGTTCTGAAAAACTCCTGAGCCTTTCCTTGTCAGTTTGCTGAAAATCAGATATTTTCTTGGATGTAATGTTGTTTTGATGAATGGCCATTGAAATTCAGATGGCTTATCTGACAACTCAGCCCATATGTAACTGCAGACATCCGCATGGGCCTTGAAATTCAGGGGCTCTTAGTTGTTCCTGCAGTGGCTCAGAACTGAAAGTTCACATGGAAGTAGAATCTTTCTTAGTCCCACTTCATGTTGGAGAAAATACAATTACAAGTAAGTGATATTGCAATAGTGTGTTCACCAGAAGTGGTAGTTCCATGTGTGATTACTAGTGTAAGTATTCCTGACATTTCTCTGAATTTTTTAAGGAAACCACAACAGCAAGAAAAACATCCCTTAGTAGAAATGATTCTGCTTCTTGACAGAGTGCCGTTTTATCCTGTGACTTAATAGGAGTGGTCAATGGCTGAGCACTGCCTTTTATTCTGTGGAAGTTATATCTGTTTTCAGTCATGTATTTTAATCTTTAATAGAGACTGGGGGTGGTTAATGGTCTTAAGTTCTTAACTGTGTTGTTTTGAAATAGAATAGTCATCTCTGCCAATTACCTTTCCCCCTTTTGTGATGTCATTGTGGTCATACTTTATCACTCACTTCTGGAGAATGCAATATGTCTCTGGTGGGATGCTGGCAGCTGTTGTGACGATGACCATTTTCTCCTTAGTGGATTATCCAATATTAATTATTTTTTTTGATAGTCATCTGCCTGTTGGATTCATAGCTCATTGCTTTGCTCTTCCTATAGTGCCAGGCCAGCTCCATTCTAAGAGCTATGAAAATGATGAGTAGTCTTGTCAGCTCTAGTTGCATAGTTCCTTTCTCACTCCTTTTCTGTGTGTACATGTTCTCATGAACACTTCTCAGTGTGTGTGGGTGTCGGCATGTGTTGCTATGCCCACCTCCTCCAAGTTTGCACATCAGTTCCTGAAAAAGTTTTTCTATTCCTCTTAATTCACAAAACTTACTTTTGTTTGTGTTCATATTGATAGCTGTAAAATGTAATTTGGCAATAGATTTTGGGAATAATGCTTGCTAGTTACCTACCTAAAATTCAGTTTTATTTTTTTTTGTGTTACCTTGAAACAACCATAATTAGCTGTGAAGAGTAAACTATGCATCTACTGGGTTTGATTATGCTAGATAAGTGAGAATCTCTCTAAGGGAAAGGGTTTGCGTGGGTGGAATAGTTTGCAAAAGATTTTTTTGTGTGCTGGGAATTAACATGTTGAAGCAAGAAAGGGATATTCAATTCACCATACTTGCCCCTCTCTGTTTTGGTAACCATTAAACCTCCTTTCCTGCGATTTTGCCAATCAATGTCCACCCCTCTGTCAGGACAGATTATTTTGCCAGCTAGTGAATTTTCAGTTGTCTCGTGGAGCTCAGCAGTCTTTGCATCCCTGCACTGGGACTCTACTGGTCTGGTATGGAAACTACAACTCCCCTGCAACAGTAAGACTTTTTGAAGGTGTCTGTTTCCCCTTTTGACCTTTGGATTATTGTGAAATACTTCGTAATTAACTTCATCATTTATTCAGTCAACTTTTATTCACTATTTCCAGAGCTTATTCAAGGCCATGTTGCAGTTCTTCTATTCATAGATGAATATGTGCCCAGACCTTTGATTGTGCTTGTAGCATATTTATTTGTTTTGTTTGTCTTTTCTGTAAGATTTTCAGGTTTTCTGTGATGCTTATTTTCACAGCAGCTTAAAGGAACCCCAAACGCTTCATCCACAGGAGTAATGTTAATTCTCCCTTTTGTCTGCATGCGAGATACGATTCACTTTGGAGGCTTTGTAACTTCAGTTTAAGCTCTGTAGCTGGTGATTATTCTCTGTGGTTTTTACTTTGTAATTCTCCTGTGTAAACATGTAATTTGCCTTCCTCTGAGAGATGCACTTTTAACTCCGTTTTATGGTCAGGGTAGTCTTGTAATTAGAACTTCAAAAATAAACTATTTTAATTGTCAAGATTATTCCCAAATGCCCATGAAATGTAGACTTGCTGTACTGAATTTTGATACCACTGATAGAAACCTTCTTTGGAGATTTCTTTTCTGCTTAATATGGATTTTAAATTGAAAAGTTTCAAGCTGAAACTTCTGGGAAGTTCAGGGGAAACCTTGTCATTGGAAGTATGGAAATTCAGATGGTGTCATTTTGGGTCTTTTTATCTCTCTCACAAGTAAGACTTGCCGACCTGATAGTGCTTTGTATAACAGAAAATATTTGTGACAGGACATGCCAGGCAGAGTAAAAGTAGGTCTTGTTATTACAGTTGCCAGGAGAACAACTCCACGGATGTGACCGTGTGTGTGTATTTTGCTCTCCCTGACGTTCCCCCTCGCTGATGATACAAATTTCAGCACATTTTGCCGGAATGAGCTGCTCCAGGCTGCTCCATGCCCCGAGGATGCAGAAGGAAGGGATGGTGATGCCTTGGCCGTGGGACCGAGCCGAGGTCGCTGCTTTCTTGGCCTGTGGCTCCCTCTGCTGGTCTCGCTCTGCCGAGCTCAGAGCCTGGCGGTGTTCGTCCCAGCAAGGAACCCCAATATTTAGAGCAGTTCGTAAGCTAAAATTGATTTCAAGTGCATCCAGGTCCTATTGCAAATTCTGTGTCTCATTTGTGGCATATTACCTGGTTTTAAATCCAAATAAATTGACATTTATTTCCAAGGAACTGATTTCTCTTTTCCTTTCTTTGTGTTTCCATCGCATCTCCTGGTACGAAATGGCTTTAGGACCAGCTCGTGGGAAATTCATGGATGTTTGGTGCACTCAGTGTTTGGCACAGCTGGAATCTGTCTGTTTGTATAATTTGATTTGAAGTAGTGCTGCTGATAATGAAAAAATAGAGAACAAAATGTTTTTTTTTTTTTCTGTTCTGCAACTAATTGTGTTTTCTGTTTCCTTCTTCTCCAGGTGATAGAAACACTTTCAAAACTTTCTCGCACTCCTATTGCGTTAGGCACAGGAATAAGGTATGTTATTGCCCTAGGGAATGGTGGGAGTCATGGCACTGGCATGATGCTCCTTGGAAAAGTTGTTAGAGGCAGTATAGGCTGTGTCCCCCATTTATGATCTTCTCTAGTTATAAACCAGATTCCCCAGTGGGCATCTTATCAAAGCTCTGGACCTCTGAGGAGCTAGAGAAGGTATCTTCTGCCTCTGCTATGCTTACTGAAGTGCCTGAACTACATATAAGTCTCATGCTGAAACAAATGAGCAACTGGTATTGCAGAACTTGTGTGATAATTGTGACACATGGATCATAAGCCAAGCTGATACAGTGCTGACTTATGTAAAGACAAATGGGTTTCCTCTTGTTGCTCCCTTCTAAAAACTCAGCAAAATTGGCAAGTTTGTGAGGTTCTCATTTTCAAAAAGAAACCAAAAAACCCAACCAGACCTACCCTGACAGTTTTGCTTATCTTTTCCAGTTGAAAAACTGTCAATGCTATGTATTCATGGTGATTTCTAACAAACCCATCCAGTAGAGTTTTTAATTATATTAAGTGTCAATTTGCCTATAGAAGTCTAAATGCACATATACTGTTCATCAGAGAGAGTGGAACATACAAACACATCGACATAAAATAATCTGTGTGAAAATTTTGGAAACAAAAATCCACTATATGATTAGGCTAGTGCTGTTTATAATTAATCCTATTTTTCTTTCTATAGGCCCTTTCCTACAGAAGAAAGTGTTGATGATGAAGATATTTACAAAGGTCTTCCTGACTTATTAGAGTATGTTGTAAATATTTAATTAAAGATTTTGGCTTTCAGTTGTATCTGTTATTTATACAGTGTTAGAGAACATGTAGTTTTAATGAGAATGGGATATTTGTTTGATTTTTGAAATATTTTGTTAGCCATTATGTTGACCAGGAAGAATTAATTATGAAACCTTATTTGAATGATTTTCCTTACATTGTGATGTACTTGTATATGCCAGGAAGCATGTTTCATACAGGGTGCTGGTAGCAAAGTAAGTAAAGAATGTGGTTCTAAATTACTTGTCTGTCCTATGAGAATGCTTCCAGAAAATTACAGTATCATTTGTAAGAGACCCAAGGAAATTGACTTGATGTTGCAAAGTAAATGCCTGTTTGGATGATAATTCAAGTGGGTTATTTCCCTAAAGTCAATGAGCTCCTTCATATGGGAGCATTAACCTCTTCTGGGTAAGTGTTTGTAGGTTTGCCCGGGTACTCTTGTAGCCTATGGCTAGGATCTCAAGAGCCATTAGGAATCATGTTGGACAGGAGATGGTTGGGAACTCACTGTCCCAAAGCTCAAAGTTCACCAGCACTCATGACATTAGTGCTTGACTGGCTCTGGCTACATAGTATGTCACTTGCTGCAATGTGGTAAAGTAGCTGCTGTTCCCACGGTGGATTTTTCTTTAGCCTATGAAGAAGAGAAATACCACCATGACTGGCATTGCTTAATTTAGCACCTCCCTGCAAAGCTTATGCTTGTCTCCTGCAGTTGACTGACTGTCTCATAGATAATTGCTTTTCACTCTGTGTAGCTGAGTGTGCAGAAGATCGCACTTTCAGTCTCCTCTGAGACCCAAATGAGCTAGAGGTGATAGCCTTATCTCTTAGATGTGGTAGCATTATTTCTACCTGTTCTTAAGTAGGTATATAAATTCAGTACTGGAGACAGACTTTCATTAAAAAAGAAAAGTTTAACAAATAATACCAAAGAAATTGCTATTCCTAATTATTATTTTTTTTGCATCAAATTACATGTATTATTAATTGAAATTTGTTTGTTGCATGTGGTCTCACTTGTGGAGGAAAAATTGTTTAGGAATAAGAAACAAAAGTGCCAGTGAATGATGCAAATGGCTCACATTTTTTAGTTTCTCTTTATTATTAGTAAGTGTATTTGACTGAAATCGTCCCTGAGTTTAAATGGTGTCTAAGAAATTGAAAATGAAGTTAAGTCAACCTGTCAGAAAGCGACGTAGTAGTTAAATGTTTCTGCCCTTGCTCTGCCTTTTTGCCAGGTTTTGTTCCCTGGAGCAGAGGTGGTAAAATGGAGTGTCTGCTGCATCTGACAGCTGCCAGTGTTTCATGTGAAGGGCTAGCACACCATCATTGCTGCTGCAAACTGAAATGTTAGACTTATATGTTGATTCTTCTTCTGAAGGATTTCAGTGTTGTCTTCTAACAGGCAAAATCTCAAAATTATCACCATATGTGATGTGGTTTCTGTATTATGACTGGACTACTTTTGTAATAATAGGCATACCCTAAGAAATAGGAGAGAAGGATGTTAGGGACTTGATGCAGTGCTAGCACAAAGTAGTCAGTCTAGCAGGACTGACTGATGAAGCTGAGTTAGCTGAGGGTAGAGTTCAACATTGACCTGATGTTTTATTTCTGTAGTCCGACTGATGAAGCTGAGTTAGCTGAGGGTGGAGTTGAACATCGATCTGATGTTTTATTTCTGTAGTCTGGGCAATAGGAGAACGTTTCTTGTGCGTACTCTGTTTTGTTGAACTGCCTGATGTTCAGTTTGATAGGTTAAATTTTGCATTTTTGGGTAGCTAGAGGTTTCACTGCCTGATGTTCAGTTTGATAGGTTACATTTTGCATTTTTGGGTAGCTGGAGGTTTTCATGAGATGATGAAGATTCTGGTTACATTGTGGAGGTACACTCTCAGCTGCTGACTCTGTGGTCTTTAGAGTCTTTTACCCCAGGTAATCCTTTCTTTAGGCAGGAAGAAGTCCTATCTGTGGTCTTTAGAGTCTTTTACCCCAGATAATCCTTTCTTTAGGCAGGAAGAAGTTATAGATGTGAAGCATCTGTTATAGAACAGTGCTTCACATCCCAGTTGAGTGGGTGCCAGGCAGTAAGGAGAGGCAACTCCTCTTCGCTGGATGTGGTAGGAAAAGAGTAAAAGAGAAGAGAGCAGCTGAATGACAAAGGTGTCTTGACATTGCTTTTGGTGCCTGAATTAGTTCCTGTGTGGTTCTAAATTCATGTAGTCTTCAGTATTGTGTTGATGTTGTATTAGTTCCTGTGTGGTTCTAAATTCATGGAGTCTTCAGTATTGCGTTGATGTTGTGCAGTTGTATTTTAAATGCATTGAGAAAAGAAAATTAATATACTTAATTTCCGTTGAGGAGTTCTTGTCATTAGATATTCTTTTAAGCAGTCTGTTTGCTGTAGAAGGAAAAGAAAATTAATATACTTAATTTCCATTAAGGAGTTCTTGTCATTAGATATTCTCTTAGGCAGTCTGTTTGCTATAGAAGTATATGAAGAATAGTCCTTTGCAGAGCTGATGGTATTTTGCCTGTGCTACACAACTTCTTTTTTTGTCTTTTTTTCAGAGCTGATTTTGCCTGTGCTACACAACTTCTTTTTATTGTCTTTTTTTTCCCAGTGAAACTGGTGTTGATGAAGATGAGGAGTTGTATGATTGTGTCTATGGAGAAGATGAAGGTGGGGAGGTTTATGAAGACCTAATGAAAGATGAAGCAGCACAGCAACCTGTATGTTTTTCAAATCCTAGCTTAATTACTTTAGTAAAATTTACCTTTGCCTGTGCTACACAACTTCTTTTTATTGTCTTTTTTTTCCCAGTGAAACTGGTGTTGATGAAGATGAGGAGTTGTATGATTGTGTCTATGGAGAAGATGAAGGTGGGGAGGTTTATGAAGACCTAATGAAAGATGAAGCAGCACAGCAACCTGTATGTTTTTCAAATCCTAGCTTAATTACTTTAGTAAAATTTACCAGCTATTTTAAGAGTATTTAATTGAACTGTTTACTTCAAAGTGTCCTACCTCCATAATTATCATACTGTGAAATATTATTGTTTCAGCTGTTGTTTGAACATTCATCCTAATGATTTTCCTGTGTATTCAACCATGTAGTTTTTGTTGATCAAGAGGTCATCATTGTCTTGTGAAGCAAACTGTTCCACTGTTTCCTCTAGCAGTAATTGACCTTGAAAGGCAGTTTTTCTCACCTGTGCTTGTATTTGCACGTTGCTTGTTATTCCTTCTCTCCTTTTGTTTATATCGCTCAAATTTCAGTAGTTTATGGTACAGATAGAAGAGTGGATATATTAATTTCTGCTGAAAGTGGCTTTGTGAATGATCTCCTTAGGTTATTTGAGCACGAAACTGAAGTGAATGGTTTTAAGTGAAATCTCAGGACTTGTTTGTATTGCTCATATGAGACTTGTGAACAACAAACCCCCTCATTTTGCAAATGGATATGAACTCCTATTGAGTACAGCAACTTCTGTATTGGGGCAAATACTGCAAGCAATTTGAATAGCGTTGGGCTCACAAAGGTAAAGGTGAAAAATAACTGTGTCAAATAATGTCATAACCCGATTCTTTATTGGGATTGATTAAATACAGTTAACTGTGACAGTGTCTGCTCTCCTTGCCAAAGAATCTGGGAAAGAAGAATGGATTTGAGAATAGGGTGATCAGCAACAGATGTTGCTCACCAAGTACAAATCTTCTGATAAGACTGTGTTTTTGCAAAATGGTTACTTGTGTCTGCATCTGATGAAGATATCAGCTTAATGTTTGTTGTGGGAAAATTAAAATGTAGCTAATTGGGTTTTCAAGAGTAATTTCTCAGAGTGAGAAGCCATGTTCCACTCACAGGAACTGCTTGTGAAGTCACATGGAGAAAAACAAAGAAGGGTAAAAGAGATCCATCAAAGCAGCAAACAAGTGTGAGCAGTGACCGAGCTTTATGTGCTTGTTATGATTTGTAATTTGGTGTCTAGTTGAGATGGTAGGAATACATTTCCCAATTTCCCACTCTACATAGGTGGCCAAGCAGTGTCATAGCAGCTGTATGTGGCTTATGGACAGTTTAAGTGTGGCTTATTGTGTGCTGTTGTATGTTTAGCAGGTGTGTCAGACTGGTAGCAGAGAGAGGGAGTGGAAGGATTCTAGCCCTTGGACATACTTGGATGTGGTAGTACTGTTGCTTATTAAGACCCTGCTTATTGTTGGTTTTGGAGAAAGCATTTTGGATTATTACTGCTTATAATTGCAAGAGCCTGTCCAGTTACTGTGTCAGGTCTCCAAGCTGACGTATCTATCTCCAGATCTTCTAAGTCTTGCTTGACACGAATGGTTCCATATTTTCTTCCAGTTATTTACCCTTTTATTTGAAATCAGGTTCTATTGTAGTTTAAACTTATTGAAGCTGTAATGCTGTAAATCTGGTCTTCATTGATTGCTTGTAAAGTATTTTTATAGAGTCCTGTGCTGATAATTGCTTCAAATTTCTATTAGTCTGGTGGTTTACATGGAAAAATCCCGGGGTCTTGTTGGAGACACACACATACATTGGCAAGAGTTGAAGTTGGAGGTCACTGCGGTTCCTGATTTGAGGACATACTCCTATTGTGTCTAAAGAGAAAAATGCCCTTGAGAACTAAAAGGGGAAAAACTGTAAATAAGTGCAGGGATTAGACTGAATTGAATATTTATGGCAATGCAAAGTTGCTTACATGATTTAGACCCATTAAGTCTAATGGAATTATTAACTGCTGAGTATTTTAAATAGGATTTCTCTGGATGTAAATGAAATGTGACCTTGTGTTTCAGCTTCCGAAATACATGCAGATACTTTAGCATTTTATGTCTGAACATTAACTTTTCATAATATTACTTTGATTTTGATTTTACTAAAGTCATCAGCTAATTGAACATTAAGATATTCTTGGTTATTGCTGTCATCTTTGGAGGTTGCAGTACTCGGAGAATTTCAGGAAGCAGTTATCCTAATTGCATAATTCTAAACAAATAAAAACATTTGTAATCCATTAGGTGCCTGTTAATGACTTAAACTTGACTCCATTGTAATTGCAGAAATGTACTGAAAATGACATAAGAAGCTGTTGTCTTGCTGAAATAAAGCAAACTGAAGAGAAATACACTGAAACTCTGGAATCGATCGAGAAAGTAAGATGCTGCTTAGAGGATTGTAACATGCATTTTTTTTATCAGTGTATAAAATCTAATTACAATAGCCAATGTATATATAATTTTTTTCTTGCAGTTTTTCATGGTGCCATTGAAAAGGTTTCTGTCAGCATCAGAGTTTGATACTGTTTTCATCAACATTCCTGTGAGTAATTGCATATTTAACAAACAGATACAAGGTTCATAGCTGATTGTGAGATATTTGTGTTTGATGTTAACTGCACAAAATGATTATTGGAAATACAGTACACGATGTGTTTATGTCGATGTTAGGATAGTTGATAAAAAGATGTACTCTATTCAATTATTTCTTTTTTCTGCTTGAGGGAATAGAGTAAGATAAGTAGTATTATCATGTCAGATGGTGAATGATTATCAACTAGAGTATTTCTGACCCTTAATAGCTAATAGTTTCTAGAAATGGATTATTTTCAAATAAATGCTTATATTTAAGTGATGGTACAAAGTTTTGACTGTTCAATTACCTACCCCTGTGTGCTGAGTATCTATAGCTGCTTTGCAAATCCTTGCAGTTGCCCTGGCTCTGACATTGTTGAAGGCACTTCAAAGTTAAGATAACTCAGTTTTGGAGTTGGAATCTGGTGCTGGAAAGGATAAAGAAATCCTCTGTGATGGAGACATCTTATTTCAGTGAAATAATAACGGTTTCTGTGATTATTACTTTGTTCCATTTATTTTTGATTTGATCATAGTAGTATGATGATTTACATGTATTTTTAGTTGATGTAAGTACATGTCCTTATCTGACTTGAAAGGAAGACATCAGACATGGTCTGAAGCCTCTCTCAACACAGACAAATGAAAGGAATATTCTTTTATGAGGCCTACAGTAAAGAAAGGGTCCCTAGAGTGTGGCCCATGGGTCACATCAACCTTTATTACCTGTAAAATATTACCTCTGTTTTGGCTGTTTCTGATGTGTTCAAGAAGCTCTCAGGTTTGTATGAGGAGGTGTTTGATTTTATTCTGTGGGAACATTGTCTGTAAGAATGTTTTAGTTGCTGCTTTAGCATCATCCTGATAGAGCCTAAATAGTGGCACTTAATACGTTGATGATGGTACCTGACACCTTGCCATATTTGTTGCACTGCTTTTCACCCTGACTCTCAACTGCTGTAATTTCCTTCTTGAATATTAGTCCAAACCACTGCCACACACATCTGTAACCTACTTGTCGTCTTGAATGACGTCAGCTGCCCGTAGAGATGCCTTTGCTTTTGAAAACAAATTTATATTCTGTCCTACATTAGTGTTTCTTATTCATTGCAAATAATGCCCTGATGTGCCCTACCTAAGTTACTGTAAGCCTCTCTCCTAAGGCTCTGTGTGCCCAGGCATGTTGACTTAGGTATATATTGCAAGACCTAATTCCAGGCATTGTGAAACACTGCACAAGGGTATAAAAAGAGCTTGTGTGCTATAAGCAGAGAGGTCAACCTACTCACTGTTTTTTCAAGATGCGTAAGGGGATCACATAGAAAGAGTAAAAAGAACAAAAGCTGTTTATTTTAAACTAGGGAGACATGTAGTAAAGTTAGGTTGGTTGACCTTGTTTTAGTTGTCAGCATTCAGTATTCTGCTGTTATAAGATGGTGTTTATTTCTGATTCCAGTGATATTTTGTAGGCATCCAAGAACATTAAAAAATATAGGGCTTGCCTAAGCCAAAAATATTTGCAAATGCTTTGTCTGCTCAGA
>NW_008688511.1:107280-135137 GCF_000695815.1 Acanthisitta chloris | reverse complement strand
GGAAGGCTGGATGGCAGTGGAAGCTTGTTTTAAACTAAAAATAGCCCTTACACAGAGCTCTGCAGCAAACTGCAATGTGGAGAGCAGGTGCTGTGTTCTCATAACAGGATGGATTTTCCTCTGTTAAAGTGTTGTGGTAAAGGATTGTTTTCTCAGGGTGATGCTATATTCCTTAAGTAGACTCTAAAAGATGCTTGCTGGACAAAATCAGCTGCTGATGTTAAGGTATTTTATTTCTAAGAAAAAAAAGCCCTAAACCAATTATCTCAAACTATTCACCAGTCTAAAAAGAGTGCCTTTCATTAGGGCTCATACCTCAGAGTTCTGTCCTGTAAAAGGTATGATAGCTCTATGTTTGTGTATGTTGATATCTATTTGTATATACACACATGCATTTGTATGTACATTGATGTATATACATGTACACACATCTATAGATGCATTTATATGTTCACTTATGCATTTGAATTGAGATGTATGTATGGACATAGAGAAAGAGATGAAAGTAGGTGTAACAGATACTGAAGTGTTGGAACTTTCACTAACTTCTTATGTTAACATCAATTTAATATGAAACTTGACTTTGAATTGGAGATAGAAACTCAAAAAGCCATGTTGTCTCCTTAGCATTAAGCTGTTTTTCAGGAGTGTTGCTTAGTTGAGCCCCTGTGCACTCCTGAGAAAATGTCCTCATGTAATAATCAGGAAGCACTTCTGAAATAGCATCTTTGTCTACTGCAACTTAAGATTCTGAGGATATGGCCAGACACTTGCTAGCAACTGAATTTGATCTGCTTGAAATCTGTTTCCCTCATCTGTGATGTGATTGACCTTGTGTGTAGTCTTTGCATCAGCATGAAGTGAAATGTTTAAACTTGGTTCACAACTCAACATTGCATATTATTTCGTAGTCTATGATTTACTGCATTAAATCATCTTTGATGGCTTGTTCTTATAAACAGTCCTCCACTTTTCATTGAGGTGGTCTGACCACTGCTTAGAGTTACCCTGATTTCAAAACTTTTTGACTTCTTATGACTTAATTTCTTGTGAATTCTCTGACAGTATCCATGTAACTGGATAGTGTCAGTGTTAAGGTTGATGCAATCTCCTGTAGCATTTGTATAATAGTGAACAAGTAGGTCGAGTTGCAAATATAATCAGAACGAATCTTTCTGCAATATTCTTTTCTTTTTCTCAGACATTGGTTGTGTGCTGTATTGGGAAACTCATTATGATTGCAGTTAATTTAGCATTAGAACATCACTAATTGACCAATGTAATGTACAAAACTAATTTTTCACAGCTCAGGGACATGAATCATTACTTCATCTTGTCACTAAAGCATTTACTTGACTTGCTTAATTTTAAAATTATCATTATAAAATGAAGGTGAATTAACAGTGCACGTTCCAAGCTGGAATAAATTAGTCTCTAATAGGTAGTTCTTGGAGTTTAGTTTTTCTTGTTGCACTATATAGAAGATGTGGCAAACCTTGAAATTAGATTCTGCTCTCAAATGATCTGTTTTCCAATTGATTGAAATTAATGGGTCTAACATGAAATAATTTAATTTTATATTCAAAGCTTTAAGCCATTCTGTTTTTACAAAGCTTTCCCTTTCCCCATTACTGTTTTTAAGGATTTGGTGAAAATTCACAGGAATCTTACACAGGACATCAATGATTCCATTATTAACAAAAATGATCAGAACCTGTATCAAATTTTTATTAGCTACAAGGAAAGGTAAGATTTATGCACTGTTACTAATTGTGATAATATGTGCTCAATTTGGTGTTTTACTGTATTTCTCTTTGATGAATATTACTGAGACAGGATTAAATTCAATGTAATTATCCTTATTAAGCTAGCTTTGGTGTTTTGAGCCAGGAAGTAAAAATGTAACCTATTATTATATGTATATATCCCTCTTCTTACTCCAGTTTTGGCAATATTGTTTCATAGACAGGTAACATATTTTTAAGGAAACTTAAGTATCTTATTTTACATTGAGGTTTTTTTTTTCATGCAAACAATCTCAGATGTTTTGTAGCATGTACCTGTATCATTTAACAGATAAAAGTTTGAAAAGGGCAAGAAGGGGCAAAATAAGGCAAGGATATGTATTAGGGATATCTCAGGCTAAAGAAAAACAGAAGAGGTAATAACTTGAAAGAAGAGAAAGCAGGTGTAAAAGTGAAGAGAGAAGAGTCTAGTCTTACCCTACCCTGCAGTCAAAGACATGACAGTAAAGCAAACAACCTTTGCCTCCAAGCTGTGAAAACCAGCCAGGCTGATAACAGGATAGCTGTGGCAGCATGCCATGCCCTGTAGGCTAATTGCCAGTATTTTTCCTGCCTTTTTGAGATTGTTCCTTCTGCCAGCTCTGAACAGCTCTGTTGGACTATATAGGTGAACTTATATGCCTGTTGTACTTGGCTGAAAAATGCTTGTGCTGTGGGCTACAGTGCTGACCTACCTTGAAGTAACCCTTGGGTTTTGCTTAAAAATTAGTTCCTTCCGGGACCAGAGTGGGAAAGACATGAGGGAGCTAGTTGAGTTTGCTTGAGGGTGATGGCTGAAGGAGGATTGTTGCAGTAATAATAGGCTTGTGAGAACTTGGGCAGCAGCATCCGGAAAACATTGGACAGGAGAGTTTTCTGAGGGAGGAGGCTGTCCCAGACTGCCCATAAAGAGTCCTGCCTTCAGAGACCCTCTGTCTCAGCTTTCATTTTGGAGCAGGACATAGTTATTTCCCTGGCTGTTAGACTTTCTGCTTCTATAGGGGGGAATTAGAGGACAAGAAGTTGTTCTGAAATGTGTGTTAAAAGGGGAACAAAGGACACCTAGAAGAGATATCAAGTTTATATTATAAAAAAAAGAGAAAGGAGTAGAGTCAGTGTCTTAACCATGTAAGGATTAAAAGTAATCAGGAATGCTAAGTTTTAATAGTATCATTACCTTATCGTGCAAAAATTTTTTTTTTTAAAAAAGGGTAAAGGTTAGGTGAGAGAAAAATAAATTCAGAGGCTTACAGTGGAAAGCTCATAGGAACCCCCGAAAAAGGATTTGAAGCGTATTAAATTCAGAGGCTTACAGTGGAAAGCTAATAGGAACCCCCAAAAAAGGATTTGAAGCGTACGGAAGGGATCACCTCAAGAACTACATGAAAAGTTAAAAAGCAAAGAGCACTCTGTGCACTGGGACTAGCACAAAGAATCTCTCCTAGCAGAGGCAGGAAATTCCTGTCATAAGCCCAGGCTCCTTCAGAAGCATTGCCTCCCTTGATAACTATTGAAAATGCCTTGAGTTTTCATACAGTATTATTTTGATCTGAGAGCTCACAGAATATAACCTGATAGAAACCGTTGGAGATGGATCAGTTTGGCTAACCCACAAGTCCTTTAAAGGATGTCTGTAATTAATCCTGTTAAGCCTGTGCTACAGAATTTATTCATTACAGCCTTGGTGTAAATACTACACTTTGTTTGTTCTGTTAAACAGAAGTTAGGCTGCTTTATAACGAATCCTGTATTGATCAGAATGTATATATATGTGAATATTAAAGGAAATTGCAGTGACTTTAGAATGTTTTGAAGATACAGCAAAACTATATTCTCCTGATTAGTCTTCCTTGTATTCAAGCTGCCCATTGAGCACTGTGGCTAAATTCTGTCCTTGTTTGTTTAGCACTGGTCCTTTTGAAAGAGGGTTGGTTAACCATCTATTTGTGGAAAAAAAAAATCTAGGATTGTTCTTAAATAAGCAAATGTTCTTTTTATTCTTTATCTCTTCCTTTGTTTTAGGTTGGTTATTTATGGACAGTACTGCAGTCAAGTGGAGATAGCAATATCATGCTTGGACAATATCTCTAAGACAAAAGAAGATGTTAAATTGAAGTTAGAGGTATCAGTGTTTCTTAACATGTATATATACATACTTTAGTTTATGACTATGCCTTGCTTTGATTGTAGTCATAAACTGTATGATAACCAAACTAGCTGGACTGAGAAGTGAATGTGTTTTCTTTTCCTTGATATTCTTTTGTAGCCTGTGAGCAAATGAATATGTGCACTGTTGCAGTACACATCTGGGTGAATGGGATTTAGCAGCTGACATGGGTGGAGTTAGTGTTTTCTTTCAGGAAGTGACACCCTTCTGTTTATGATGACATCTCAGCTAGAACACAGAATTGCAGACTCACACAGGTTAGGGGAGACCTCTAGGTTTAACAAGCCCTTGTCCCATAGCCTCACAGGGTTGTCTGCCGTGACTGCTGGGTCATTTCCAGCAGAGCTGCTCCCTGCCTGGTCAGCCCTCGGGGTTAGTGTGACCCTGGCTAGTGCATAACAGGTGAAGGACTTTGCCTTTGCTTTGCTGCCTTCATGTGGGATTTCTGTTGGACATGCCCTGAGGGGTGCCAGCTGTGCCTCCAATCTGGTGGTGTCTGCAGACTTCCTGTGGGTGTCCTGTGTATTTTCCTGCAGATCATGGCTAAAGACACTAAAAGGGAGGGGGCCCTGGACAGAGCCCTGAAGAGCAAGATTTGCAAGTGTTTCTCACGTAGTGTAGGAAGCATTAGCCACTGCACTGCTTGAGCCTCATAATCTAGTCAGTTTTTTATATATCTGGAGTGTAACATCCCAACCTGAATATTACCATACTCTGAGAGATGATGTTGAAAGCCTTGGAGAACTCACTATAGACTATCCCCACCCAGTTATAGATCTAGCCATTTCATTGCAGAAAGCAGTCCAAGTAGGTCAAGCATTGATTTACCTCTAGTAAATCCATACTGGATATTCCCATACACCTTCTTCGTGTGCCCGGAAAATGCTTCAAAGAACTCCACAATTTTTGCAGGGGCTGAAGTGAGACTGACTGACCTATCACTTCCAAGATTACCTTTTGCCTTTCTGTCATTTTATTATTTTAATTTAAAATAGATATATTAAAAATATTTTTTCGTTGTATGGAATGCCTATTTTCTGTTACCTTTGTTTTACTCTCTCATGCATGTTTTCCTTTGTTTTGTTAGTCTTCTTTATCATAAGATTATTGAAGTTGCTTATATATCACTGAATTTTTATGTGTGTGTTTTATTTTCTAGTTCTGTTGTCTTATTCTTTCTTCTGCTTTGAACTAGGAATGTTCCAAGAGGGCCAATAATGGGAAATTTACATTGCGGGATCTATTAGTGGTTCCAATGCAGAGAGTGCTAAAATATCACCTGCTGCTCCAGGTATCTTAATTTTGAATTTTAGGGGGGCTGAGAGCAAAGGCATGATGGTTTATCATCAGGGGATTGTAAGAATGAGAGCTAAATGTCTTTATCAGAGGAAGGTGATTGATGTTTCCCTCCATTTGTTATGAAATAAAAATTCAGTCAAGTGCAGGGTTTCTCACAGAGATTGTTCCTTGGAGCTGAAGCATATCTGGGGAAAGGAATAAAATATGGTTCTTCCCTCATTATCTGAATCTTTTATTCTTGGTATGTTTAAAATGGTTAGTGGTACCAAACTGTAATTGTGGTACTTGGAAACGTGAACCATTCCCCCCCCAAAAGAGGAAGCTGGGCCATACATGCAGCATACTTTTAAGGTACTTCTTTGCTGTCATAAATTACAATAAAGACATATTTATTTTGAAATGGTTCTTGTTATAACCCACAAAGCATTAACTTTTGCAGTTAGTCCTGTAATAAGGGTGGAGAGTCTTATAAATTTAATTTGATAGCTGTGCCAGGAGACTCATTAGTTCAGCTGCAAAGAAATGTATTACTATATTAGACTGTCAACCCTGCTGATACTTGTGAAATGTCATTTTAAAAAGATGTACTACTTGTATGTGAAGCATAATTTTGACTCTGCAGAACAACATACATTCTGTAATATTAATTTTTTGAGATACCTCTATAAATGAGTCATCAATATTTTGATCAATGGAAAATTGGAAAAAGCAAAATGAATGGTACAAGTTTTTTAAAAAAAGCATGAGATCTGAGTCATGATGTTGTAATCAACCTGTATATTATATAAAGATGATATACAACATGTCATTTTGCTCTGTATGACACTATAGTATATGTCACACAAGAAAGAAGCATTTCACAGGCTTGGAAAGAAGAAATCCAGCAAATTATTAGAATTGTAATGGGAAGTAGTAACACTTATTCTTTCCTTTTCTGTGGTTTTACTAAGCTGCCACATTAGTGGAAATGCATAATTCTCTTCTCAAACTATAAGGAAGAAATAACCTGTTTCCCCAAGAGGTTACATTTTCAATTCATAAAATCCAAAAAAGCCCCTTTATTTTCCATAGTGGAAGGGGCGAAAAGAATTCTTTGAACATCTACATTTGATTTCAATTATGTGTTCTGAGCCAGCATTATCTTAAGTCAAATGAGACAGTGACTTCTGTTAAACAGTGCCCAGTTTAGCTGAGCCTTTATTGCTCTCATGCTTCCCCCTCTGTGGACAAGTGCATGATTTGGAATGGGATGATATACCATAGAGCAGTGAGCAAATGAACTCGAGTGTTTACCTGGGCTTTCAGCATGCACATACAGTAATGATCTGATTTGGCAAGTTTTAAGTGCTAGACGGACCAAATGAGCTTCTCCTGATGGTTCATTAGCACCTAAAGTCAGTGTTTAGGCTGTACAGCAATCATTCTTAAGCATTTGCCATTTATCTGTTTGCAGCAGTCCCCACTCAGTCAGTGGTAGGCTGTTCACTGAGGAGATGAAAATGCCATTTGCTGGGTTGTGTTTTCTGGTTTTGGCTTCTTTTTTTCTATTTTTTTTTTTCTTGGGGGGTGGGAATGAGCAATTGAAATTTCAGTTTTTAGACTGACAAACTGTGGATGGAAAGTTTTAACTGCTCTGTCCACAGGAGCTGGTAAAGCACACTACTGATCCCATGGAAAAGGCAAATCTAAAACTGGCACTTGATGCAATGAAGGTGAGTGTTCATGGCAATGAAGTGTTTGTCTGTTGGCAGTTAAAATGATAGCTCAGAACTATACTTCCTGTTCTTCACGACAAATCAAACATGTTTTCACAGATCACCGTGAGCTTTGTATGTCATGGCAAGTATATAGTCAAGGGCTTTGCTCAAGTCTGAATAACAGGTTCAGTAGTTTTCTGAAGTGGAGGGCTTGTGAAATGGAACTTTCCTATTTCAGTTTACTTTTGCATCATTTTGCTGTCATCTAATGAGGTGAAAAACAGGTGGTTTGCAGTTTGTAGACAGTCCTTACAAGACTTTTTTTTCCCCTGTCATCTTAATATGGTCTCTCTGGCTTTACCTTTGAAAGCAGAAGTGTCTTTCTTGAGGTAGACTGTCTGTCACTGTACATTCACCTGCAAGTGGTACAAACAAATGCTTTATAGAATAGCTGTGCTGCCTTATGTATCAAGTAATATGTTGTGTTTCTCTGCACAGCTTCAGAAACAAAGCACAGTTCTGCTTCATGGCATGAATGGTGACATTCATGTGCTGGAATTGGGGCATGTTTTTTCTGTCCTTGGTGGTGCAAAGGAGGAGAGAAACCAACATGACATGGGTTATATCTCCCTCTGTTGTAATCTGTATGGTCCACAGATGACGCTGAAGTCAGACTAAGTTAGTTTTGGGTCACACAGCTGTCTCATATTATGTTACTGTCTGCCTTGAATGCTGGGAATACAGACCAACTGACAAATGAGATTTTTGGTTCCCCTTTTTTGTCATCTATTTTTGTGCAGTGAATGCAGAGAAGAGGCCATGATCATTTCCCCTGGAGGGATGCTTGAAATTGGATGGCACAGTGTTGCTTCCATCTAGTGGCAAGCCATACATACTGACTGCTGCTTATTGGCTAGGAAAATATCCGTGTTTTTTATTTATCCATGTTTCTTCATTGCCATTTGCTGGCTTGCTTCATTGTTTTTGGTGCCTGTTGGACTGAAAATCAAAGAACTCTTTTGCCAGAGTGGCTGTGGTAGATACGTGCTGGCTAGCACGATGTAACCAGACAATTAAAACAAAAAAAATCCACCTACAATCCAACGCTGGTATGAACATCTCTAGTTAAGGTTGCAGTGTTGTTCCCATCCTGATTCACTGTAGCCTGGTACAATAATTCCTGCCGCTGTAGTAGAAGTAACCATGTAGCATTGGTGTTTTGCTTCTAAAAACTCTGGTATCTGCTCAAAAAGAAAATATCTTTGGAAAAACTGCCAGCAAAGTGGTACTGCCCCCCAAGGTAGAAAATTCTAGGAAGCATTATACTGTTGGCTTTCTTTTAGCAGCAAGAAAGGAGGTTATTTAATTTCTGAACTACCTCTTACAAAAGTGATGTGAATGTGTCCTGCCCAGATTCATTTGGGAAGCTAACATAATGATTGCAGCTATTCATAGATTCTGATTAAAAACATTTTAGGAAGAAGATATGTCTTCCTCCCACTCTCCAAATTTGTGACCATATTGAAGGGATACTGTAAAAGCAAGTTATGAAGATCAGAATGCTTTCACCAACTGCTGCTCTCAGCATCCCTGACCTTACCAATTACCTCTCCTGCTCTCTCCTCATCTCTAGCCATAAACAGAGAAGCCCCAGCAAATTGTCACTATTACTAAAGCATTTTCAGAGCATTTTAAAGGCTTTAGTGAAATGTGTACAGTACATGTTCTGGTAAAGGGCACAATAATGATGTCAACCTGTGACTTCAGGTAGTATTTCCCATCAAAAGCCCTTTTTAAAATTTGCTGTGTAATGGCTGCTTCTCTGCTGTGCAGCAGTAAGAGCAAGATCCTACTGGGGCTGTAGCTGCTTCTCTTCTGAGCACTCAGGTTCATGGTGTATTTACACCTTACATTCTGCTTTTGAGCTGCCTTATATATATTTTCTACTATATGCTCTATTTGCCTTCTATTTATGTTTCTGTTTACCTCAGATATATATGGGATGTTGTTGACTGCTTCTTCAGCAATGTGCTTCATAAATTTCATTTCCATCTCGGGTCTTGAAAATAAGACATTAATGAAACTCAGAAAAAAATCATTCCTTTTTTGCATTTTATTGCTCGTTTCCCTCTTTGTTGATAGTAAATTTGTGTTTCAATAGATATCATGGAGAGTTGTAAATATTATTGAATATATGCAAAGGCTTCTTTCTTTATTTAGACATATGTATTGATAATTCTCGAATGTTAACAAATTGCTAAATATGCAGATAAGTCAAAGAAAAAATTAGAAATAAATTTGTCAAAATAATGTAATAAAGCAGTCTGTTACAGAAAAGTTATTTTCTTCCTCTCTTTTGCTGTTGATATCTAGGACTTGGCTCAGTATGTAAATGAAGTAAAGAGAGATAATGAAACGCTTCGTGAAATTAGGCAGTTTCAACTCTCAATAGAGAATTTGGTATGTGATGTTTTTAATTTATATACAGTTTTTTAAATGACTTGATATCAAAAATATGGATGTATTTTTTTCCTCATTTCATATGAGATTATAGTACTCTTGGTAATATTTAAGTAAGTATGCTTTGCTTGATTTAGAATGACATGAATATTAAAGTTCATAAATCTCTGATATTTTGGGTATCTAGTAAAATATATTTGCATAGTTAAAGGGTTGTATTTGTACAGAGACTCAGGTGTCTTTGCAATGGGAAAATCTTTCCCATTTGAAGACAAAAGTAGATTGGACTGATTCTTTATAGTATTTAGTTTAGATGGTAGTGAGGAAAAGATATTTTCTGGCCTGAAAAGTCCTTTTTGGGGGTAAAAGGAGTGAGTAGTCTAACATTTGAGTATGTCATGATCTTCACGCTCTTGCTGTATTGAATCATATGTATTACTTTTGTTTCAGAATCATTCCCTCTTACAGTATGGAAGACCTCAAGGTGATGGTGAAATAAGGATAACAACATTAGACAAACGTGCGAGGCAAGACAGGTGATGGCATGACTTCTGGTGTTTGCTTTTAAAAACCAGTGAAGTAGGTCTTTTCTTAGATTTGAGGCCAGCTCTGTGGTTGTTGAGCACTTTCCATTTCTCTGTGCATTCATAGAGCCTGTCCATCATTTACAAGTGAATTTACCAAGTGATTAATGGAAAATTAGCTATTACATTATTATCTAAGATTACTACATTGTTGTAAATACTAAGTCTTGAGCAAAAGCACTTTCAGCGTTTGTTGTTTTGTTACTCAGTAGTTTAGTTTTTCACCTTCAAAACATTCAAGTGCCACTGGCAAAGTCGTGTAAAATAAGACTTCTGGCATTGGCTTTTTGGAGTGTTTTTAACCATCTCTGTATTGTATTTTCATAGGCACATCTTCCTGTTTGATCTAGCTGTAATTGTTTGCAAACGGAGAGGTGATAATTATGAAATGAAGGAAATAATAGATCTTCAGAAATACAAAATTACAAATAACCCCACTACTGATAAAGAAAATAAGAAGGTAAATACTCATTGCTAATTCATATAAAATGTGTGTTTTTTAGCAACAATTTGAAGCATTTTGTAGAAGTTTAGGATGTAAATCACAGCATCACAGAATAAATCAGGTTGGAAAAGACCTCTTGAGATAGAGTCCAAACTATGACCTAATACCACCCTGTCAACTAGACCATGGCACTAAGTGCCACGTCCAGTCTCTCCTTAAACACCTCAAGAAATTTTATGTTTTAAATGTAAGCTGAAATGAATATTTAGGAATGTCAATTTTGCTTATTTTGATGCCATTAAAATTTGTGTAAGTCATGCTAAGAGAATGTATTAATGTGGTCTTGCTGTTCCCAAAATTAGTGAGTTAAAGAACATGCAAATGATTAGGTTTTTTTAGTTTTTTCCTTTTCCTTTCCTCGTAACTGATGACCTTTGTATTGCCCATCTTTTTATGCAGTGGTCTTATGGCTTCTACCTCATTCATATCCAAGGTGAAAACGGTTTAGAAGTTTATTGCAAAACTAAAGACTTGAAGAAAAAATGGCTTGAACAATTTCAGATGGCTCTGTAAGTATCTTTTTGTCAGGATAGAACCACTTCATCATCCCTGTAAGAATATGGCTTAAGTTATGCTGAACTGCCTTCATGTTTTAATTCAGTCTATTTATCTATTTTGTTTTACATTCCAAGAAACAAATGACTGACATCTTCATGAACAGAATATTTCCCTGAAATTCCTCTTGGAAAAGAAAGAGGGCACTCCAGGCTATGTAGTACTGTCCAACTTTGCAGCTAAAACTGTTTTAGTAATGCTGTTTTAAGCAACCATGGGGAAATATTAATTATATTAGCAATAAATATCCATCATAATAGTGACATTTTCCCCCTCCCATTTTAATTTTGACTAATTGAAGTATGTTTTTGAAAGGTGATGCTGATGATTTGAGAGAGGATCCTGGCATCTTTCCTGGTGGCTTTTAACTAATTTATTAGTTAGTATTTGAATCAATTTTCTTGGCATATTAAATTTGGTTTCAAAAGGCTGATTTCCTTTATATGTTTTAAAATAAGAGGAGGTTGCTTTAGGCTTCTTGAAAAGTAAGTTGTTCAGATGCAGCACTGCAGATTACATTATTGTTATGCAGTGTGAGCTTTATTTCCATTTCTGATTCTTGTCAGAAAGGCAAACATGATTATTGACACCTCAGGTATTCTGATTAAATTTAAAACATGTGAACAAGGGAATTGGATGACAGGGTGATGCCTGCTTTATGGAGGGAGAAAATGTGATGGGGAGTGAGATACTCCCAGTGAAAACAGTCAACATTAACAATGATAATTTTGGATATGAATATAAAGGTATGTGGATTTGGGAAAAAGGTTATTATGAGCTGCCTTGAGTAAAACTTGCTCATAAGCTCTATGTATTTTAAAAAACCTTAGTATGATGAGTGTTAATGATTTAAATGGAAACAAAAGAGAGCCTGAGCTGGACAAATATAATAAGGGCTGTTTGCTAGGATTCCCATCTTGCTGATTTTTATTCAAGGCAAAAATGGTATGTATTTTTGGTAAAAATTTCTAGGTAGCATAATTAGGAATGGAAAGGTGTTTATTGCCATGTGTACCTCTTTCTGTCCCTGTGCTCCCCCTGCAGTACTTCCTGTAATGTCATAAGTATATTTACTTCAACAATTCTTAAGCTGTTCTTCAGCACACAAAGCCTCATACCTATTTTTCAGAAGTTCCTGGGGGAGTAAGGAGGGCAGAGAGGGATTTTGTTTGCTTCCATGAGTATGGGCTGCCCTCCATTCACTTTTTCCTTAACTACTGGTGCTCGGTCCTTGCTTGGGGGATGGATGGATGATCCCCATGATTGTGAATTGTTTGTGGTCTCTGCTTGTCTTTGGGAGGCCAGAGCATTGTCCCTCCTGTCAATCTCCCTCTCTGATCCTCTAATGCTCATCAGCCTTTCTACTTCATCCTGTAACTCTGCTACAAGGCTGAGAAGGTCATCCACCTGCTCACATCTGATACAAGTGCTTGCTTTCTCAAGTTTTATTACTTCATTACATGGGTTTGACTTCATAACACATTTCCCCCAACATGTCTTCCAAAACATACCTTGGAGCGTGTAACAGTAATTCTATTCCAATGCATGTTGAGACATAAGAATTTGTATTTGGGAATAGACTAAGCCAAGTGTTTTGAATGACTGGTTAGTTTGATTTGTTATTTTCAGCGTTCTCATTGTCTACTGTGTAGATTAGCTATTTTGCTCTGAAAAGTAGCCATCATGGAAATTATGCTCTTATTCATCATAGTCAATTATAATTGCTGCTTCTATGGGAAAATTAGTTCTCATTACTTAAAACTTCTCCAAGACTCCAAAACCAGCACAGTTGAAGAGGTAAACGACATTGCTTTTTGATTATCAAAATGTTATTTACTGAGTCCCAGACCGAAATTTCAATGCTGTTTGCCTTTGGGATAGCAGTCTGTATGAAGTCAGGTTTGTGCAAGTGTTAACCTAAGAACATAACAAGAGAACAAACTAGGGATCTCTCTTACTATTTTTTAAATTACGAATTAACCTTGTTCCTGCCTTGTTTTTTGTCATCTTAGATGTTTATACCAGTGTATGAACAAAAATGATGATAGTTATAATGCTGAAAAGGCACATAGTGTTTAGATGCTGGTGGTGTTGAGATAATAGTTTGTCTCTAGATATGGAAAGCTTGTTATTAATAAAGAATAAAATAGAGGAGAACACTGCTTTGCTGGCTGGACTCAGTTTAGTTTTGGAGGGCAGGAATACCTTAGGCATACTTGATATGGAAGGCCTTTAAAGGAAGGATGGATGAGACACCAGTGCAATTTCCAGAGTGCTTCTTTTCAGACTAGTAAGTTTCTGTTGGAAAGCTGCTTTCACAAACCTATGGAAATATTCTACCTCTTAGTCAGCTCTGTTGTTACTGTAGTGTGTGGTGAATTGTTTTGTTGTGAGGGAGGTTGGAAACACTGGGTTTACTGGTCATAAGAAACTGAGTAAATTGGGTTTATTCATATGGCAGCTCTGTTGCTACAGTATAGGTTTGCTGTTTTCCTGAAACTACTGCTTTATGTAGAAAATATATAATACTGAAACACATAAATTTCCATTTTTCCTAAGAATTTAGAGTGTTTGTAGAAAATATATAATACTGAAACACATCAATTTCTATTTTTCCTAAGAATTTAGAGTGTTCTGGAGGAAGTCTGTTCATGCAATCCTCAGCAGCAGTGGTACTGTGGTGTGGCTGAACACTTCGATGCTTTTGACCTATAGCCACAGTTGAGGCTGCTTGTTCACGTCCTCCCACAAAGGAAAATAAAATTTATTGGGTACAACCTTGAAAATTTCTGGTTGTTTGTGAGAACTGGATTTTCTAGATCTCAATAAAGTGAAGCAGGATACTGAGGCAGCACAGTTAATATTGCAGTCAGGCTCTTGAAGCTGAAACTTTAGTTGGGCTCAGAAATTTGATGAATTTGGGAAGTTTTCATAAAGCTGGCAGGCAGAGACCAGAGGAGAATGTTTTAACAAAAGCCATCATATCACAAGTGCCTTGTGTACCTCTTCCCTCACTGATGTGGATGGAAGTCCTGGGTGCACAGGGGGAATGTAACCTGCTTATTCCTTCAGAAGAGATGTGATACATAACTGCAATAGTGATCAGTTTGAGCAATTGCTATTTTGTTTGGAGCTCTGTTCATAGCAGTGGATGAGCCTATAGCTGTATGGGTAAATAAACATCTTTTAAAAGATTGTGCTACAATGACTTTACTGTACTAGACATGGCATGTTTAAATTTGGTCTAACATGTCAAATAGCATTGGTTTAATTGCGAAGTCATTCCATATCCAAGATAATATTAATAGAAGTGTAAAGCCAAATTACTGTACCCAATTACTCAGCCAAATTAGGGACATCATGTATTAAATGAAAGTTTGTCAGCAGTGTGATAAAGTGCATGGCTTATTTGCTGTAACTAAGCCGTTTAAAACCTCAAAAACTAATTGTGTAAGACACAAATTTGTTACATTTTCTAGTAGCATATCCTGTCTAATCTCTTTTGTCCTGTATTAAAAACAACCAGAAGAATCAGAGCAAATATGTGATGTCTCATACCTTCAAATTACATACAATATTTGATACTTTTGTGTTATTCAGCATATGCTGGAAGGTGGGGGTGTAGATTGGTATTTTTGCCCTGTGAAAGCTATTTTACAGATGCTTTTTTTTTTGTTTTAAAAAGCTTATTTTTAAAAATCATTGAGTCAATGAATTTATGCTAACCATTCTTTATGAACAGAAAACAAACTCCTTGTAAGTTGAAGTCGTCCTCCTCTATTGTATGCATATCTATGTGTTCTGTGTACGTAGCTCAGTTATATTACTTGGAAACTACTTACATGACTAATTATCAGGCTCAATTTCTTACTATGTAGCAACTGTTTTGCTCATCATTGTTGTGATGAATTTAATTCTTTTATTTCCTCATGAGGTGATAGAATAAATACTGAAAGAAAAATCTGTTCATGACTACTACAGCTGTCTCATGCTGCCACTAAATGTTTGCTTCTGTCCACTAAATATTTCTTTGTGTGTAGCTGGTTTCTTGATCACAGCAGAGCATGAAGGAGCATTCTCTTCCTCACAGGGAAGGGCTGCAGTTCATATTTTCCCACTAACAATATCTGAATCCATTAGTGTAATACAACATGCAATATCTTATGCTGGTTTGTGTTAAATTGATTTTATCATCATGGTGTCCAGTTTGCTAATGTAATTAAGCCTTTCTCGGGTTTCTCAATTGTGGTTTGTAATCCGCTCTAAAAATGACCATCAGCAAACTTGACTTCAGTATCCAAACATCTTGCACATAAATGCAATTGAAAGAAGAATTTAGGTTGGAAGGAGTGTGTGGAGATTGTTGGTGTCAGTCTTCTGCAGTGGTGAGGTTGCTCGGGGCTGTGTCAGCTTCAGTTTAGCACTGCTGGATTTCGAGATCTTCAGAACCAATATTGCAGAGTCTCATGCAACAGTGTTGTAACACACCTTGCAATTAGGCTTTACACAAGATCTCCCTTTCACAAACTGAGAACTGTATGAAAACATTTTGCAGGCAGAGGAACAGGCCTTGTCTTAATGTACTCAGTTAAAATTTCACCTTCCGAAGTACCATGATTGTAGTTTCTACTCTGATGTTGATATTGAAATAGCAATATCAATGTCATATCTAATTAGTAGTGCCTGAAAAATCAGTGGGAAACACATGATCATTATAGTGATTTAGGGTATGGAGTTAATGAATCTGATTTTTTTAAAAAATACCTAAATAAAAGATTTCAGACAGGAAAGCTGTACAGCCATAAAAAATAGTAGGTTTAGTTTTAATTGCACTTTAAGTTTTAGGTCACTAGAGAGTTTGTACATCAGCTTATATAGAGTCTAATGTGTTTTTGAAAGACTGACTGTTCAGTTAAACATAGTAACACCCTGTAACTTCATCTGATGGCTTTGTACATCAGCTTATATAGAGTCTAACGTGTTTTTGAAAGACTGACTCTTAAGTTCAACATCGTAACACCCTGTAACTTCATCTGATGGTGAGGAACTAATCCTGAGTATCATTGATTCTCAAACCTGGTAGGTGTGTGCACAACAATTTAGGTTAAGCAAACTACTTACATTGTAGATTTCTAAATTTACTTGTATTGGATTTCTAAATTTTAAAGAAAACTAGCATAAGATACAAGGCAGGTGAAAAATGTTCTCTTACCTATTATCATACCTATTTCCAAATTTGCTTTGCACTCTGTGACTAATGACATTGGTCAGATTCAGCTTGAATAGATCTGTTTCCTCAGATAGTGCATTAATAATGCATGTGCATTAAGATTTCTTCAGAGAGAATATTTGAGCTCTGACATATTGAACACTGACATATTAAATTAAAGCTTTCTTATCAGAGCGCTTTAAAAGCCTTAGATGTCTGCTGCATTTTTCAAATAACCTGCAAAGGTGTTTCACTTGTACCAACCTCACACAGGTTACCAAAGCAATAAACAAACATGTCTGCCTGGGCTTTTTCATCAGTATAAATATTGCAATACTGCAAAAATGAATGCCAAGTTCATGTCTGCCAAAGAAGAATGGTTGCCTGCTCTTTGCTGTGACTCCAGTTGGGTTTGATCAAATGTTTTTCAGGGTTATAAGCAATCATTCACAACATATTTATAGTTAGAAAATTTCTTTAGATTATTCCAGACACAGCAAGAACTGTGTGAAGATGCTGTTTGTGATTAAGAGCACAGTGTAAGGACAGCATAAAATGTGAAGGCAAACCAGAATTTATGAAAACTGTGCGTAAACACTTGGAGATGATAAATATACTTTGATATTATGTCTTCTGGTTCACAAAAATCAAAGATATCCCAGTTCTTATGTTTTTACACCTTACCTTACAACATGTGGGGTATATTACTATGAAAATTAAGAAGTGTTTCTTAAAATTCAGTGAAATAAATTTGTAGTGACATTACATCATAAAAATGAAGTACCATCATCTAAGTACTGTTTTAACATGGAATGCTGCAGCACTACACGTTTGTCCTGATACTTTGGATCATAAAAATGAAGTACCATCATCTAAATACTGTTTTAACACGGAATGCTGCAACACTACACGTTTGTCCTGATACTTTGCCTATATGAATAGATGTCTTAGCTTCTCCCTGCAAGCCAATGCTCCCTTTTTTCTCAGCAGATACAGGTGCTTGTCTGGTAATTTACAAGTTTATGGCTGTATGAATCCTGTATTTGCACATTTTTTTACTCCAAAACATAGACATTTGTCTTCTGTTAAAGGTAATAGGATAAAATATTTAAAGCTTATCAATACAAGAAACTTCATAAATTCAGATCTGTAAGGCTTGGAACTTTGACAAATAAGACTCAGCCAGTGAATATTAAAGTATGTAAAGCGTTGATGCCTTTGATTTACAAATACTGATGTGTGACAGAGCTTTGTTCCTATCAGGTAGTATTAAAAAAATGTTATACAGGAATAGATTAGCTCAAAGCAGTTCATCTGCCGTGCTTTTCAGGGACGTAGGCTGATAAGGAAAAAAGAAAACCATTATCTTGTTTGAAACAATGCAGTATGTTTCCAAAAAGTTAACAAGATAATTTCCTTGATCTCAAAAAACCCACTCATCATATGATCAAATAAGTAAATTTCCTAGCAAATTCTTAGAAGTTGTGTGTTCTTGATCAAAAGCACAATTTACTTGTGATATGGTTAATTTAATTATATAACATGTCTTCTTGATGAAGACTCTTTGATGTGACAAACCAGAATGTTTGAGTATTAGCATATGGAGAATTGATTGATTGATTACTTCTGTAAATAGCATCTTCAAAGATGATTCTGAAATATAACGGCTTAGCTGGAACAGAGAAAATGAATTAGCTGTAAGCAGTCAGCATTTCTCCTGAGAAGAGAAGGTATAAAAGCAGCTGAAAATCAACCTTTGTGAAATGGCATTTGCTCACCTCTAGTGAGAATATCCCTTAGGAATGCCATTTTTTTTCTTCACCTCTTTTAGTAGATAACAAAATCCCAATGAGGACTGAAAAAGGAATGTTTGTGATTTTCTCTCTGCCCTCTTATTTTGTTTTTACACAAATGCCTTTCTAGTAGATGACAGCTTGTAGTATTGAGTGATCAGCTGAAATGATGATAGTTGCACAGAGCCGAAATGTTTAGAGTGGAAAGTAAGTATAGTGCAAATGTAAGGCTGGTTCTGCTACTTCTGGGGAACAGGATTCGAAGGGGACATCTGCTGTATATCAGAGGAGGGAGTGAGGCTGAACATCTGTTGGGACCAGCTTTGCATGAAATTCTTCATAGGATTGGCTGAGAGCTTTTAGTCGTGTTTGACAGTAATGTACATGGGTTTTTGTTTCTTCTACTCTCTAGGTAATTGCTTAAAACATTTGAATCTGTGACAATAGCTATATTTTATTGGTAGGAAAATTTTCCAAAATTTTCTGAGATGCTTAGTACCAGTTATGTCATGGCTAAATATTAAGGTTCTTAATATTTTGAAAAGGAGGTCACTTGGGCACAAACCAGGAATTTTAACTTGGGATGTCTTCATAAATAATTTCTGCAGCAACTCCTAACTTAGAAATACTTATGTTAGATCTAGGTTTATTGTTGCATTTTTGACAGTGATGTCAATTATTAATACAATAAGTAAATCTGGAATGAAAATTTTCAGTGTCCTGAGGTATTAACCTGTGCCATTTTCTTTATAAGGTATACTGCATGAATAAAGCATCAAATTTCATGTCACACACACTTTAAAATGATCTTCAGCAGTTCGTGCTCTGGGTGTCCATAATTCTGAACAGTTCTGTATGGAGCATTTAAAATTATTATAAGCATAACATGGAGTGCAGAATAATAACAGTTCTAAAATGCAAAGGTCTAAGTTGAGGTTGAGAGTTGAGGAGAGTTCAAGGTATTGAGTTTTATCTGAGCTCCCTGTAGTATTTCTTCTCTTAATACTTTAAACAGTTGCAATTCACTGCAGACTCTTTATCTGATACTTAATGTATCTGCTTATTTGTTATGCCTCTGGCCTCACAGGTGGGCATACATACATTAACTATTATCTAAAGCCAGGTTTTAGTCAAGTGAAATTGGCTACTCAGTTTCAAATATAATGCACTTTTAAAATTGATGGATATTTTGTGAGCCTCTACGTACAACCGAACTCTGTATAATTTGTGACATGATTTCTTTAAGAGGCCAATATGGGAAAATGATCTTCAAAACATGACCTAAATAGCACTTCTGCAAACAAGAGTCAAACCCAAAAGTAAGACGTATTATTAGAACTTTCCAGCAGGTTTTCCCCTTTTGGTGAGAATTGTCAGCCCCAAACAAAGGGCAGCTGTCTTACTGCACTGTTGTGCAGAACCTGTGCCTCTGCCAGACAGCCTGTTCCCAACCCAAGAGTATCCATGTCTGAGCACTTGCTGCTGTTTCATGTCACTCAGAAAGCTATGCTTATGGGACTACTGCTAGGGGAAGCGAAGGTTCCTCTTCTGTCCAAGCTGACAGTCCCACTATGGCAATCTGAAGGAATGTCTGTGGCCTTAAATGATGCCTGAGAGGCTTATTTATCATCAGTGCTCTGAGGTGGACTCTCTTCAGTCAGTGTTTACGATGCCTTTGCTTTCTCTGTATGTAAAAGAAGTGATCTCCTCAACAGTATCCAGGTCAGCACCTGCTCTTGCTGATACCCTGTCTTGTTTTGCAGCCAGTTCACTTCTGAAAGAAGCTTTCTTGGTCTGTTTGCAAAGGGTTGCTTTTGCATTTCTCTTTGTGTGAAGTGTTTGCTCTTTCTTTTCGTGAATCTTGCAATTAAGCTTGTGTTTGCTTTTCATGGTGGAAAAAATTGATGTGCTATATATTGAACGAATATCCAACATTTTCCAGGTTTCTTTTTCCCCCCTCCTATAATACATTTTCCTTTACAGTTTAAGAGAAAAAAATTAGTTTACAAATACTTGATATTTGGGAAGGAGAAACTGAGATTTTAATTAGATACTCCAGAGCAGCAATTTTTCAGCATTGAAATGTTGGTAATGGGTATATGCAACCCCTTTTCAGTGGCTTAGACCCAAGGAGGGAGGGAAAAATCTGTAGAGGTCTTTATAGCTGAAGTCAAGCTAGTATTGAAAAGCTGCCAGGGAAGCAAGTAAAAGAAATGGTCCTCAAAATACAACACGAAAGAGAGGACAACTGGCCACTAGTGGAGAACAGCAGTGGACCTTGCAGGCTGCTCAAACTACAGTTTCTAACTGGTAGCATTAAATGCAATAGTAAATAGGTTTTTTGATACAAGAAAGAAGAATTTTTATTTGTTCTGTGTTCTGAAGTCTCCTTCTGTCAAGTCCTTGCAGGAGGTGAAGCCACAAGATGATAGACTTCAGCACTCTCCACTGCTGGATACCTTCTTGTTGTTGCTGCTGTGCTATGTTTGACATCCATAGCAAGAAGCCACAGGCTCCAGATTCTATTTGCTTCCACTCTTTACATTCTTATCATACCACCTTTTTTCTTTTGTGCACTCTTTCTCAGTAAAGGCAGTGTGATTTGCATTTTATTAATTTCCTGTTTAATATATAAACTTGCTGTAAGGATTTATTTAATCTAACCAATGTAATACTTGATTTTATCCCTCGATTGTAGTTTTGTTAGATTTGTTGGCAGCCAGTAAGGTTTCTGTACTATGTCCATGCAAGACAAACTTGAGACAATTGTTCTAAGTCTCGGAGGCTAATACTGAAACATCTGAAGGGCAAAACATTCAAGAGAAGATGTACTCAGTATGTTAGAATTTATGAAATAATAATTTTTTCATTGTTTGTGTATTGAGAAATATGTTCTTTTTGGAAATGAAGACATGAATTTTAATGTGTTGATTCTCCACTTGGAAAAATAGGAGGAAGGAGTTATAGTAAACTATCTCTTAGTCTGTTATTTATTCTTTTGGGATACATCTGTAGTAATTACCTACTTAGTAGGTAAGGCTGAATTTCAGTAGTTTTACAGGTGCATTTTATTTTGTAAGCCTTAACTGTCTATAGAAAGTTTAACTGACAGTAAGAGAAAGCATATTTGTGTCTACCCCGCTGAAGATACTGCAATTCATTTGTCTAGACCAACCTGTTGTGAAAGGTACTCTGTGTAGTTTTTCTTGTAGGAAACAAATGTGAATGTAAGAATGCTGATAAAAACTTAAATTGTTGCCTTTAGGAAACCAAATACATGTTGTGTGTTGTTGGTCTTCAGACACATTCTGATCTTAATGTTTTCTCATCAGAATATGGTTTTGATTAAGTAAGGAAATGACATTAACAAATCTTATCTGAGCTGGTTAATATTAATGACATGTACTTTGCATGGCACCATGCACCTTGAAAACACTTTAGACTGAAGATAATTAAAGTCCATTTTGTAGAATGTGATGTAGAACACTGTTGGATAAGTCAAGATTGCCAAGGTTCATTGCTTTATTTTGGCTTAAATATTAGTCTATTGATTGTGACATGTTTGTGTCTTGAGGGTAAAGAATGACTAAGTTTTTGATCCGGTTTGTGTCTTGAGGGTAAAGAATGACTTTAAGTTTTTGATCCATTATCCCAGCTACTAGTGTTAGTTTAAATGATTCCATTTTATTCATTTGCACAATTATTTTGGTATGTTGAGGTAGGATAGTAGAGAGAATTTATTTCTTATTCTATAGGCCTAGGAATAGGGAGCTAGATGTCTTGTCTGCCAAGGCAATTTTATTTTATATCATTTCTCTGTGGTCAGCTGCACCATTAAGGTAGGCAAAGATTATTACTAGAATGAATTCTGACTGGAAGAGCTTGTGGGGACTGTTGGTAATGGAACAGTTTCTGACACTATTTATCAAGGTGTTTGTATTGTGTGGGTGAGGGTGGCTGGAGACAGTTGGCCTATGATCAGTTTACTCTTCTGGAAAGTAAGAGTCAGTAGAAAGAAGTGGCACTGCAAATGTGGAAGGAGTATTTTTAGAAGGGGAATATTTCATATGCTCAAGCAGTGCTCTAAAATCTAATGATAGCAAGGGCAATTGAATAAGATATCTGGATAACTGTTTTCTACACTGAGTTCTGCAAACTTTGCAGAGAAAGGGTTTGTTTAACGATACAGGATTGACTGAAGAAAATGGTCATTCTGCTCCATGAGCAATGGCTCTGATGGCTGATGCAGAGACATGAACTGTGTGTCCAAGTGACAGAGACTAGCAGGATAAGCACCTGCAGGTCTTTGGGTTGGTGGTGTAACAGTGAATTGGTCCCAGTGGGACTAATATTCTGCAAGTAACTTGGACGGAGAAAGCTTTGCCTAAAAGGCTCAGGGGCAGCCCAAGGACACTGCTGTAGTAACTGGAGTAAATTTGGTTATGGGGATCCAGCACTATGCAGGGTAGGGCACTTGTGGTTGTCCTTTACAGAAATTCTGCAGCTGAATTGAGGGAGGAATTGGAAAAAATTGTCCTAATAACAGGTTGATGCTGTCTCTGTGTCCTGACATTCTGTCTCTGCTAGAGTGTAGGAGTTAAAATAGCCTGGGGAAAAAGTAGAAGAGAAAATGTGATACTTCTGACTCCCCACATTGCTGTTGCTTGTAAAAATAAGAGACAGAGTTTTATCATAAAATGAGGAATGTGTACTCTGTCATTTACCTCAGCTGAAGTATTTCTGGTGTATGGGTGACTTCCTACTCTGGTTGCTCATGAACATTGTTCGAAAGTAGAAATAGATAAAACATTTCATTTGTTGCCTGGGGCACCTCATAATAGAAGCTGTTGTGTTAGGAGGGACACTGAGGAGCCTGTGAGAGGGCTTGACTGTTGCACTGTGATGGGGAAGGAATGCTGTTTAAGTCTCAGATTTTCTTAATTGTTCCATATGCTTCAATTTTGATAACAATCATGTGTAGGTTCCCTTTTTCTCCTTCCCCAAGAAGAAATCCTTCTTCTAAAGAGGAATATATTCTTAGTATTGCACTCAAAATTAATATTAAAGTAGTATTCAGGTTTTTTTCCTGTGTCTTGCAATGTGCCTACAGGCTGGGAAGTTGAAGAGAGAAGATTTGAGGATGAATTGTTCTCTTTACTGCGTTGTGAGAGCTCTGGTCTGTGTTCTGAGGGTATCAGTGTAAGGCTTGCATGATGTAAGAGCTGGACATGGCTATGAAAAGTTGCCATGGCTGTTTTTCCATTGACATTATCAGCTTTATTTATTGCATTTAAAAACTCAAAGAAAGCATGGTATGTGATATTCACTGTGAAAGGTGTTGTGGAAAAAAATTTCCTCTGGTTCTTGTGGTATTTGGATTTTGATAGTCACAGATGAATTGTGCTTGATCTCTAGTTGGAAACTTTCATGTGTTAATTGAGGTTATTTTTGTGTGATTTTTTTTTGGTTTTGTTGAGAAGAAATATATTGATAACTAAACCATCAACCCCCTGGATTCATTAAGTTTCAGACTTTGCTGCTCCATATGTACTGCTATAGTGCATCATCTCAGACTTGTCTGATGTGATGTGTAATATGACTACAGAACTGGTTTTGCCATAGTTCAGCATGACTGATCAGGTACTCGAATGTACAAGAGTTTTCCTGTCCACAGTTAGAGCTGCAATATGTGTTTTTCTTTTTACTAAGATTTCCTTATTCCACCTCTACATTTGCAGTAGACATTACAGGTTCTTTATATTTTTCTGGATTTAGTTGTATCATTAATGAAGTTTCTATGTTGTGTTTCACTTGACAACACTCTATCTTCAGTCAGCATACAATTTCTTATTTTGTACTGTTCTACTGCCTTTATCAGAATATTGATGACTGGAAACTGCTTTCTCAAAACTGTGAATGCTTTCTTGGGGCAATGATTAAATGTCTTGTTGTCTAACAGGAATCAGCTGATAACAATGTATCTAAGTGTTAATATTTTTAATAGACTACTTCTTTATAGAAGGAATCACAAGGTAATAGATCCAATCCTGGGCTTTTTTAAATGTGATGGACTCGAAAATTTTAGAATACAGTTTGCTGATGTGTAAACTGAAATAAAGCATGTGACATTTTTCCATTCCTGTTTGACTTCGGTCTGTGACAATTAGGATTAATGATTCCAAAGAGAAAGGAAGAAACAAGAGAAAATTTACTTTACTCTTCTCAGTGAATGCAATGGAATTCTTTATTTTGCAACAACTGCTTGGAAGTATCTTGTAAGTCTGCATAAAAAGAAAGACTGAGCAGCAGGTTAGGTTTCTTTTCTTGTTGATTCCCTCTTCCTGCACAGGATCCTCTGTTATATGTTGAGACTCTAGTCCCTTCCAGATTCATTTAATCTGTGGGTGATGTACTTCAGTGGCATCTCCTTTGATTCACTAAACTTTCCTTGTTAGGAGTATTATGCTTTTCTTTCTGGGTCATGTGGCTTTGGGGGGAAAAAAGGGAGAAAAATTGCATCTTTTCAATGGTGGAAGAAAGGGCTAGCAAAATTTAAAAGATCCTTTTGATTTATGAATAGTTGCTGTATGTCCCTAAAAGAGCTACTCAGGCCTGTGTCTTTTAAAAAAAGCTATTTTAGAAGATCTTTATTATAGCTTTGCCTTGGCTAACAAGGAAATACCTGAAGTTAGATCTTGGTGAATTGATAGGGAGTATGAAAGACATGTAGATGGTGAAGAAAGAACAGGTTTTTTGATAGGGTATTTATAGAAGTAATGTTATAATGTTACAATTACCAGATGAATACTTGTTGGGGTTTAAAGAAACGGATGAAATTGCTCTTCATGATACATTTTTTTGATCCTTAAGAACTGACTAGTACATGGAACCAAACTAGTTCCTCTGATTGGGTAATAGTGGACAAGGAAAAAAGTGAACCTTGCATTGTATTCCTGAGTTTGTGTTATATTAAGTTTTCAGTTTTATATTCCTCTACTTATGCAAGTAGGACAAATGTATCCAAATTTTAACACGCAGAAGAGAGTAGAAGTTGAAAGGCTATTTTAAGTGGATGAATGTTTTCTGTTGTTTAGGTCATTATATTGTCCAATTGAGGCCATAAGAAAGGCAGAGGTACTCGTGGCAGCTTTCAGTGAGGCATGGCTTCGTTCTTTGCCATCTTAGCACTATGCTTTTTTTTCCCTTTCAAGACTAACTTTTTCTATTAAGGACTGTAAAATGAAACCGAATGGCTTTATAAAATATAAAGAAACTCATATATTGCTTTTAATATAAAGAAGAATGATTGCAATGTATCATCTTTGTTCTGATAATAGGAGGTTTATTTCCAGTGGTTCATGCATTTCAATCTTTGTGGAAGATAGCCTGAGAGAAGAATGAGAGAATTTTTACATACAGAAAGAAGTCGTGTAGTCATATGCTTGTGTTAAACACTATGGGGTTTTAATTTTTTTTCTTTTGATCCACTATGCTTATTATTTTTGAAGATTTGATCCTATTCTAATTAAATGAGTGGAATTTTTTTCTTTGGTTTGTTCTTGAAAAATGGTCAGGTTGTTAGGATTAATTTGATACGCTTTCAATCTGATGAGTCTCTGCACTTTTGGCTGGTACTTTCAACATAGTTCTGCAAGATATCCTGGTCTGAAAAACATGGTCAATAAAAATGAGCTTTTGTTGGGAGTGTAACTGCTTTAACTTGTTCTAGGGAGTTTTCAGGATTGTTTGGAGTAAACTGTGTAGCTTAGGATGTTCTGGCAGCCCCTTGGCAAACATGTTATGAAATACAGGCTCTACTAAGTTAAGAGTCCTGGTTTACAAAGTACTTTTTTGAGCCTAATTTTGTCCTGATAACTGTACCTTCCTTCTGTGAATGAGCAGTTTCAGTTAGCAGGAATTGTGGTATTGATGTCTTGCATATCATAGCAGAAAGAGAGACATAAGTGAGGTAGTTAAACCAGTACTGATTATAAAGTTATTCTCAGACATAAAAGCAAAATCCCTTTTTTGAGTACAGTTGCATTTTCAGCTCATTCATTTTCAGCAGGCAAACTAGAAGACTGACCTTTCTGACACTGAGTGCTTAAACCATTTCTTTAAATGTTTTTCTTTGTAAGCCTTTTCATTCAGTCCTGGAGAGGTTGATGCTTGCATGGTTATCTATATTTGTTTCATTGCAATTTGTGGCTGGTCTATGTTTTCGTCTAGAAGTTACTTAAAAGTTTCATTTTTATGTATTATAAATATCTCCAACTTTCATGCATGGATATGTAGTTTTGTGTGTCAGAAAAGCTTCTGATTTTTTTTTTTTTCCTTCAAGTGCTGTAGATTCTTAGATTCTTACCTTCGGGATTTTTCCTCTTTTAATTCCTATACATCATGCATTCCGATGTCTGTGCTAGAAAAATACCAGAAATTTATGGACTCTTAAGCATTCTAATGTAAATATTATTTAACTATACATTAACCCTTACTCTATATATTTTTTCTTGTCTCATCAAGTCCAGATTAATCATTAATATTAAATTATGCACCTAGCATTTCAACATTGCTGGTTTTCACAATATTAAGCTAGTTTGGGAGTTGCTATTGAATTAAAACAAGAAGATAAATCCATTGAAAATGCCTGTTTTCCCCCTCAGTCTTGAAAATAGGGAAGATGACAGAAAAAAAATGGAATAGTTTACTTAATAAAATATAAATAAGCCTGCAAACAGTCACCAGTGCAACAAAATGCTGAGTGGGTCATTTTAAAATTATACTCCTGCTTTTAAAAGAGATCAGTAGGGAGGATAAACAAAACACATGTACAGTAATAGACCAGTGCTTTGAACATAAATTTGATCTTGGGAAATAAGGCTGCTAATAGTGTGTTGGGATCTTAGCAGTATGAATAGTGGTCTTCTATTTTATTTGTTAAATTTGTGTGTAGCAGCAGCTGTAGGCATTGGGCTACACATTTAAGGAGGACTAGCCAAACCACAGTGAGTATTTGCTAATTGCTTTTGGAAACACTTGTATTGTCCGCTATATTGCTGCGTAGTTATGACCTAATTGTCCATATTTTGCTGCTAATGTTTTAAAAGTTAGTGGTTCTTAGGGTATGAACTGGTTTTTCGTGTACATCCACATAACAAAATATTTGGGAATGAAAAAGTGAGCGTTCTTAAGTCCATAAAATGATCCTGGTTGCTTAAACAGGAGTAAAAAAAAAAAAAATAAAAGATGATGTTTGATTTGATTTATGGTTTTCTATGTATTGTGACAGTTATGGTAGTTACAAGGTGTATTTAAGAAATTGGTCGGCATAATATCATTGTTCAGATTTCATTTCAAGGTGTGTGGTCAAGTCGATACTTCTGGTTCATCTCAGTGAAAAACATTAAAATGTAAATCAAACTAGTTACTTGTGGATTCAGATTTCCTGCTGTGAATGTTGCATCGTGTTCTAGATTTTATTTGTTTAAAGCAGATTTTAAAATATTCTTTTCAGGTCAAATATCCGGCCAGACTATGCGGATACGAGCTACCACGAGTTCAAAATGCACACCTTCAGCCGTGTGACGTCTTGCAAAGTCTGTCAGATGCTTCTGAGGTAAGATTGTAAAGGCTCCTTTGAGTGGTGTTTTGTGTTTTTTTCCTTTTTTTAAAATCTTTTTTTTTAACTCCTCCCCAGGTGAAATATCTGAGTCAAAGGAATATATGGAAACATGTGGCTAGGTAGTTACCTGCTCAAGACGGACAAGCCATGAAGTCATACCTTGTATTTCTTGTTGTACTAGC
>NW_008688511.1:94994-107253 GCF_000695815.1 Acanthisitta chloris | reverse complement strand
CTGTTAAAAGCTCAAAATCTCAAGATGCTCCTCATTTATCATAAGACTGCTTTGTCATGATTCTTTTGTGAGATATATTTTATTTAACACACAAGTTGTCATGTAAGAGGAAAGAGCAAGCATTTTGTAGAGTTCTGACTCCTTTGGATGTTCCATGGAGCCCAGTCCTGTAAGCCACCAGTCACAAGAATAGATGGAATATTTTTTTCTGAAAGTCAGGTGATGATGATGCTCATAAATGTTTGCTATGGGGGGTTTGCTTTGTGAGAGAGCAAATATCTGTGAGGCGTTAACAGGTATTTCTGAACCAGATATGTAGACAAATGGAAGACAGATATTGCAAAGCTAGGTAAGAAATAGTAGCAGACAGCTAATGCATTAATGAACAAAGATTTGTAAGGCTAGCTTAAGCTAAGAAACTCTGAAATGCTCTCATGCTTGTATATGTGTCATTTCTCCATTCATTTTTTGAGCTGTCTTTTAGGACCTCTAGGATGAAATGTCCAGTGGTATAGAGGAATGTATTGAACTGAAATTCCATAGTGTAAGTTGCAGGTGCAAAAGCTTTGTAAATTTTGGCCAGTTCAGGTGTATGTAACAGGTTGCCCGGAGAAGTTGCATCCCTGGAAGTGTTTGAGGCCAGGGTGGATGGGGCTTTGAGCATCCTGGTCTCATGGAAGGTGTCCTCACCCATGGCAGGGGGATTGGAACTAGGTAATATTTAAGGTCCCTTTCAACTCAAACTATTCTATGATTCTGTGTTGCATATTGTTGATATTCTGAAATATGTAGCCTCTGCATTTTATCAAGGGGAGTTGAGTATGGGTAGTGCTTTTGTTAAGCACAGGCATGGAAGAATATAACTTCAGGTATGTTTCTCCCTGTCATAGATTTTACTTTTTTTTCTTTAGCACCCTTTTTTCCTGAACAGTTATGCTGACCTGGATTTTCAGTGTGCTTTTTTGTTTCTTCTAAGATTTTTTTTTTTTCCTGCTCAATGCAATAAGGTCTAAGTGGCCATGAAGAATGGTGCAGACATTCTCAACTTAGACAGGAGGGCTGATTTCTGAATTTGAAGCAGTATAGTTGAGTTATTGTGTCTGTTTCTGCACTAACTTAGCTGCTGTTGCTGAGAAACAGCTGTCTTACATTCAGGACACAGCCAGCATGATGCTGCATTGTTCTCCATACACATGCCAATTTGCACGAAGATAGCTTGGGTATCCCCAAGTGCTACATTGTGGTATATAGACATTTAGAGTAATTAGCAGCTCTGAATATTAATTGAAGTATAGCACAATACCTTTTTTTTTTTAAATTAGCAGATTTAAAGTCAAGAATATATGCAATATTGCCTATAAACTCCTTAATGCTGATATACATATTCAAGCTTACACCTCTCTTGAAATGTTTCTTCCTCTTTATGGTGTCTAGGCAAATTCCCATGGAGATGAAATGAAGCATAGATCTGTAGTAGGATAGATACACAATGGTATGATTTCAAGTGTACTATGCCACAGTCGTTTTGGATTAAATTGAAATGGAGATTGTTGTTCTACCAGTAGTCCAGAAGAACTATCTGGTTGTGAGTTTTAAATGGCTAGTGGTGACAAAAAGTGGATGAGCTGCTTGTTTGTCAGTTGTCACTTTTTCTCAAGCCTTTAAGGACTGTCATTATGCAGAATAGCAAATGACTTCTAATACCTTCTGCCATGTCGCTGATGTCCTTTATGTGTGGAATTTATCACCTCTAATGTATCACTACCTAATTTTATTTTACAGGGGAACATTTTATCAAGGCTATTTATGTTCTAAGTGTGGAGCTGGAGCACACAAAGAATGTTTAGGAAGACTAGACAATTGTGGCAGAGCTAATTCAGGTGGTAAGTCATTTTTATTGTGAGAATACCATTTTTAATTAGGACATAAAACTTGCTAGATATAATTAAGGTTTAATTTACCTCTAATTTGTGTTTATTGTAACATGCATACTTGTGAAACTACCATTTATAAGCACAATTAGAATTGCATTTAGGATTCATAGGGATTTTTATTGCTACTAAATTGAAATGTTCAAAAGCAGGAGAGAACTGTTACAGGTCAAACCCAATTTCTTTGTCAATGTCGTATACAACAAGGAATTGCTCTCGTTTCAATTGTATACTACTCATATGTAACACCTACTGTATAGCACATCATCTATCATCCTTGTGATTCTCCCTTTTCTATGTCAATTTTCATATTTTCCTCTCAGTTCCTAAAGCTGTTTGTCTGTGTTGCCTCAGCTTCCTCTTTCATCTCTTTGGTTTCCATGGTTTCTGTCCACTCACAATATTCACAAAAAGGTGATTGATGGCTCTCTACTTTACACATCTAAGGATTTTTTTTTCCCCTTTTTTATTTAATTGATTCCTGTACTCTCTGAGTTTCTTGCCTGGCTGTTGTCACTTCGCTCTTCCCCTGTTGAGCTGCTCTTTGGGACCTTAAGGTCTCTTTAGACTTCAACTGCCATTTGGCCTCTCTCAAATGACTCCAGAAATGTGACATACTCCACTTCTGCTGAGTATTGTACCTGTAAATCTTCCTGATATTTTCTGAATCTCCACTACTAATGTTAAATGTTAGCTCTCTTCATTGTCCTGGCCTTCCCTTCTGTAGGTAGTCACGTAATTGTGCCGTTTTTTGACTCTTCCCTCTCTCCAGATTCTTAACAGTTCTTTCTTCTTTCTAGAGATGAGTTTGAATTGCTGTTGTTTGAATGTGCTTGAAAGAGAAAAGCTACTGAACACATGATGATTTCTGTAAAGTGGAGTTGTATATGTTGGGGATATCTCTAATTATTTGTCCTTGTGACTTGTCTTTTCAGAATTATTTCATAATAGCTTGTGAAGTGCCTCATGTTTCACATACATCACATAAGCTACTGCAACCTCTTCCATTGGGTTATTTTGGTTTTGACATTAGTATCTACAATCTTTGAAAGGAACAACAAGCTAGAGTCAAAATCTTGAAACAGCAGCTTAGCAAAGAGCATTGGGTGAAGTCATCATGTAATTCAAGCAGTGGGAGAGAGTGCAACAGCATTTTGCAATGTTGTGTAAGCTTGTTTCTGTTCTTGTCCTTGTTTGCATTACTTTCTGACTTCTGCTTGGCTTTTGACTCACTCTATTTGCCTGCCTCATTCTTTCCTGAAATCATCAGGATGGGAGGTACTGACTTTTGCTGCAGTCAGTGAAGTTTTTTTTCCCCTCAGCTGATTTTTCTGTGTTGGAGATCTTCCATGCTGTCCTCCAAGTCTGGACTCTGTTTAGTCTTTTGTAGATCTGAAAACCATATAAGCAATCACTTGAAATCCTTTTTGGAGCACAAGTTTTTCACAGAACCTCCGACAGATATTCTAAAGAAAATAAGTACTTAAAATTCTATTAGAAATGGAATATATTAATATTAAAATACAGAATATATATTATAATATTAAGAACAGAGAGAGCAGGAGGCTTTGCCTGAAGAAGGCACAGGCACAACCAGCCTAGGAATCACACACCAGCAGGCCCTGATGCACAGCTTAGAACTATTTGTTTGCAAAAATTTGTTGACTTAATTATTTTTACTTTTATTTGAATTCCTTTTAGAAACATTTATAGGGTAAAGTACCCAATTTGCTGTTTCTAAAGTTAGGCACTAATTTATTTGAAAGGCCTGAGAATTGCTGGGGAGGAATGAGTCTGTTTTCACTTTCTGAAAGGAGAGAATACAATCATCAGCTCTTGGAAGTAATAGTGTAAGCTCTAAACCTTGTCCTGATTTATATGTGGGTGCCTTCCTCACAGGGACCTCTGACAACAAAAGGCTTCAGGAGGTATTTCCCTGGCACAAGATGGCTGTAATTATTCCCTTTTGGTTATAACATCAATTAGAGTTTTTTCACTTCATTGTGGAAGCTTGTAGTTGAAGCTGTTACAGCTTATGACTAGGCACAGTTTACTGCTAGATCAATGAAGAAAATCACTCAGGCAATGCTCAGCCAAGAGCCTGTGGTGTCCCCTAGGAAAGCAGCAGGGAATACAGGGGGGAAAAAGCCAAGAACTGGGATGGCTTATTTTGCCCAAATCACAGTGAAGAGAACCACATGAAAGGAGTTGTGAAATAAATCTGCACAGATCCACCTGATTGAGGAAACTGTTGATGCACAGGGAAATATCCATGGCAGATTTGGTGTTCCTTGGATCCTGAGGTTGCTCCTGTAAATAGATTCAGTGCACTGGGACATGTACTGTTGACCATTTGCTCCTGAGGCAGTAGGAGAGTTCTGTGTAGGTGAGGACTTCTGTAGCGCTATTATTTGGCCTTTCCTAGGAAAATTAGGAAGAATTTCTTTACATAAAGGGTGATGAGACATTGGAAGGGGCTGCTCAAGGAGGTGGTGGAGTAACTGTCCCTGGAGGTGTTTAAGGAAAGATTGGACATATTAGTGCTATGGTAGTGGTAGGTCATAGGTTGGACTTGATGATCCTCACAGGTCTTTCCTACCTTAATGGTCCTGTGATTCTGTGAGTGTTTTAAATCAATTGAATTTAAATTAGTGGAGTGGAATACCAAACACACATTGTTCTTCACAAGTGAACAGTATTCTGTAGTATGAACCATCCCTACTTCAACTTTTTCCTTTGTTTTGCATCTTCTCTTTTAATCACTTTTGTAGTTTTTATTTTAATTGGATAGCTGGCACCCCAGGAGGCAAGAGCTTGTCTTTCTATTGCTCTGTAAATATCTGTGGCTGCATATGGTGCAATATGTATTAGTAAGAATGACCATAAATGCCTAGGTAACAAAAGGTCTGATTTCTTACAATTTTCCTACATACTTAAATAATGCTGGGTACTTGCTAAAGAGAACAAAATAATAGGAAAAAACATCACATTTCTCCTTCTTTGTGAGTGAAATAAATTAGAATTTTAAAACTTCAAAGGAGCAGAATGTTACTTTGGATTTTATTTCAAATCATTGTCCTGATGTTTGTAAAATGATACTATAAGAAGTCATTCTTTAGAAGCAAATGGATTGTTAAAATACTGTTTTGTTACGTGTTTTGCTTGCATCCAAGTGTTCTGCGTGCTGTTCTCTCTTCAGACTCCAGTTTCTCTATTCATTCTGTCCTTTCTTATATGCAGAGGCTCCCAGACTCCTGTAGCCCTAGTACAAGATGGGAGAGTTGTGGATCTTCCACCTGCTCATCAGGCAGAATGGCAGGAGGTGCGAAGCTGTGCCTTCCTTATAGCCTGCTCTGAGAGTAGATCAGAGCTGCAGTAGCTAACTCTAAATTACAGTTGTTGCCATCCTTCCCCCTTGCTTTATCAAACTATGAGAATGGAAGGTACAAAGGGTTTTGCTTAGTTTGCTGGAGGTGTGTCATCTCTCCACCTGATAAAGGGATTTCAGCCAATGAGCAGGAAGGCAAGTTCTCATAGTCTTCTCTGCTGTTTTCTGCTTTTACTCTTTATTTGCTTTTCAAAGAATCAAGTGTTGACTGAGCAGTGCTGCCCATTCATAATGTGCAATAGAGTAAGGAAAGGTTTAACAAGGAGCTTTACCAGTTCCTGCTTCCCTGTGTGGTCCAGAAAGAGACTCTGAAATATTGGTTAGTGCAACTTGAGTATGAATTATTTTCCAGAGGAATGTTTTAACTATTTCAGGGAGAAATGAGACCTCCTGTAAGTTACCTGCCATTACCTGAAATGTTATTAAAGCAATGCAGACACAAATACATAATGCAAAATTCAGTATTTTTACTGAATTTTGCAGAAAAAGTATGCTCTACGAGCACAAAATTCTAACACGAATTTAATTTAGAATACTTTGCTTTTGAAGACTCTAGAGAAATTAATTCATGATAAATGTAATTTCTTTTAGTGGTGTCATTTGCTGCTCCTGTGGGAAATTAACAAAGGTGGCCTGGGAGTGCTATTAGATAAGAAATTGTGGAGCATAGCTGAAATGCTTCTGCAGTAGCAAAATGCCTGGAACATTTGTCATATTGCTATGTGTGTTTTTTCGTTTGTTTCTTTGTTTCTATGGGACTATTATAGCCTTCTTCACAGGGTATAATGGACAGGGAAAACAACCATCCTTTTGGGAAACTGGACATTATCATTCCCCAGGCATATGGTATTAGTTATGGCCACAGACATGGAATCTCTCTCTCTCTCTTTGATCCTGTTAAATTTTATTTCTATCCTTTTTGGTGTTTGAAGAGTTTTTCTGTCTTGTTAATGCTTTTGCATAGCTTCCCTGTTTGGAAATATGTAACTATATTTCAGAAGTGTTGGAACAGTGAGTTTTCTATGCAACATGCGACTTATTTTTTGTGAGAAGACTCAATGGAAGTCTTGACTGAATGCTTCTCTATGATAAATTATTTAATAGCTTCTCATGACTATTCTCTGAACTGAATAGTCTTAAATTTTTTTATTATCTTTTCAGAAGTGGAATTTTTTCCATGCTTCAAATAATTTTCATTCCCATTCTGTAGACCACTTCTACTTCTAGGAGTCTATTTGAAAAGAGGTGATTGGAGTTCAAAACACTGCAGTGGGACTATACCATTAGATTTCTTAAAGGCATTTGAATTTTCCTCAACATTTTCTGGTTTGGTACAGTTTAAGATTCTGTTTTTCTTATGGACCCCTGAGCATAAGGGTGTTTTTGCTAGCCTTTCTGAAATGATGCTTAGAACCTCCCTGAGTGGATTAAATCTTTTTGTATTTCATTCCCAGTCACAGACAGATATCCCAAGGCAGATAAAACCTTTTGAATGACAAAATTATTAAGTGTCAGATTTAGATGATACACTTGTGAGAGAAACATTGACAAAATCTGAAGATAAATTGCTGTGTTCTCATGCTATGCCTTATATGCAAACATATGCCAGCTCTTCAGATGTTTTGCTTCAAAGAAGGCCAGTTCAGCAGAGTGTAGAAATTGTAATGATAAAAGATTGTGGAGTTAATCAGTTGAATTAATAAATAGAACAAAATGTCTGCATTTACCCCTTGGGTTTTCTTGGTTGCTGTTCTTGCCCTCGTTGCTGTAAATCTGCAGTGCTGGTTGAAGTCCTCTGTGCTTGTTTTTGCCATTACCGATTTAACCTACCCTTCCCCTCCCCCAAATGCTGTCCTGTATGTGTTTATTTTACCTTTCTTGCCCTATAATTTAATCTTTCTGTGAGGTGAAGTCAGCCATGCCCTTTTTCTTTTTTGTTCACTAACCTTCTGATAAACTCCTTTGAGTCTGATTGCAGTCTTAAACCCAAGACTGTATGAAATCCTTAAACGCAAGGATTACAAAAATGGATGCACATATTTCCCTGACAGGCCAGTTATAAGGGCATATGGTGTTCTTTTTTCTGGTGGCTGAGGTCTCCTCTTCCCTTGCTACCTCTTTTGGCTTATCAACCTTGTTCCTGTCTCATATTTCATGGCACAGGACAATTTCACTTATTTGTTGATGCTCTGGCACTGGTTGGAAGGGTTTATATTTGGGAATGGTTGAGGGAGGCCTTTGATAAGCATGAGTAAGACACACCTTGGCACTGGTTGGAAGGGTTTATATTTGGAAATGGTTGAGTGAGGCCTTTGATAAACAAGCATGAGCAAGACACACCTGTAGTAGACAAAGGGAGAAGCTGTATCCCTCATTATTCCCACTTCCATTGTACAGTTTATTCTGTACCCCTTGCAGTTCTTCAGAGGCCTCAGGATCGATAAAACAGTATCACTCTACCCAGAATATTGCAGAACTCCAGTCTGTTCCCTAGTCTAAAGCAGCAGAATTAACAATTCTTTTCTGTTTCCAGATTGGAATTTTTCCAAGTCCATCTAATTATATTGAATTAAGTATTCTCAGGCAAATGTCTGCTGGTTCCACAGACTATTGAATATTTCAATTAGAGAAACCTCCAATAATGGTTGTACAATCTGAAAATGTTTTGAATATTTCAAATATAGTGCCAAACCCACAGAATTTTTCTCTTTATATTGCGTCTCTCAGGGAATGTTAGAGGCATGTCTCATCAGGTCATAAATGGATTAGAAAAACATTAACTGGTCATTTTAGAGTAAATTTTAGTTAACTTAGGCATGATTTCTTTCTCCTTCAGATAATGCCATTTGTAAAAGTACTGCATTTCCTTAAGTGTAAAATAAGTTTCTTCAACTGCATGATGGACTTGAAAGAAAATGTTGCCATATGAATGGGTTTAGAGTTGCTTTCATATGGTAGTGTGTATGCCCAATAAAATACGGTCCATGCTGTTTATGTAATAATTGCTTGCTACAGCACATTGGAAAAGCACTTGGTCTTGACATCCAAAAAGAAACAGCAGCTTTCACTGTGTACGTTTTGCTGACTTGATCAATAGTTGCAAAGTTGCTGGCTCTGCTCCAAACCTCCTACGTCAACCAAACTGACAAGCAAATGCTCAAATCACGGAAAGTTCAATGGGGTTATGCCACCTTTTTTTTTTTTTTTTTTTTTTTTTTTAAAGACTGCAACAAAGGTTGAGCTGTATTTTTTAACCATCCTTGCTCAACCTGAACAAAAGTCACTTATGGGGTTTGATATTTTTCAGGGTCTTACACTATGGTACATCTAGGTCACATTTCTAATTTTGTTCTGATTTTGCAATGCCTGGCTAAATGACTGGAAAGGAACAGGTAGTCCCACAGCTGCTTCCAAGTGACTGACTTTATAGTCCCTGCATTTTAAATATTGTGAGTTTTCTTTTAAAATAAAAAGGTAAGTAGTTTATTACAGATCCTTTTTATTTACTCTCCATTTACTTAGTGTGTAAATCCAGCTGCTCTGTTGTATCCCTGAGGAGCAGCTTATTCTCATTTTCTGATCTGCACTCCTGCACTTATTGTGGCCAGCTGCTGCTCTCCTTGCTTCTGTAGTAAAATGTAATTATCAAAATGTGACCCAATGGTAACATGGCCTCAGTGAATAAACAAAAAACCACCCCAAATTGTGCTGAACTATGTCAGTAAAGTAACTGGATGTCAGAACTGAGGACTCAGTCGATAATTTCATTGGCACATTGGTGATGGGCAGGAACTTGAATTCAAGTTGTCATGTGTGAAATAGCTGCTGGTGGATATACTCAGACATTAAATTTTTTAAAAAATAGAAATAAGAGTTTTCTTGCTCCTGTGTAATGTTTGGAATAGAGGGGTCTCATGAGGAAATGATTCACATAATTCAATATAGAATATTCTGAAATACAGGAATATTTAAACTGTAATGAGATAACAAGACAAGAATAAGCCTCATGTTTTCAATAGGCTTTATGTGAAAGTACAGATACTGGATATTTGTTCTGTTAGGTAATGAAGTCACAAATGGCATTTTGGTTCATCTGTGATGGCAAAGTTTTGGATTTTGTGATTGATCAAAATCCCCCCAGCTCTTTTTAAATGAAATTTATTTACATGAGTTATCAGGAGTACTAATTACCTTCCTATATAGCAATTTCTTTTGTCCACTTATTCAGTTATTGAAAGTTAATCACATAGTTTGAAAATTATTTATTATGGAAAGTTTTGGGATGCTCTGGGCACCACATGGAATTAACTCATCTAGTTGGGTTTGGGAAATTTCCTAGATAAAACTAATATTCAGGAGCAACCTTTAAAAATCAGATTCATTCATTCCCATTGGAGAATAGAATGACATTTCCATTTCAACTTTTCGATAAAAGATCTGCTGAAATAAATATTTGCCTTAAAAAAACAAAAATCAAGAAACCCCCCAAGTCTGGATTTAAAGTCTTGGTCTCCTTTGCAAGGATTTACTTATATGTCTCTCCTTCATTTCAAGTTATTCATAATGCTGAGCTCAAGCATTCAAAAAGGTAATTTTATTCAGATTTTGGCAAAAATTCTGAAAGGCGTATCATATTGCAAAATACCCAAATTACAGTGAATTTCAGCAGCACTTAGGCAACTAATTCCCTCAGTCTCCTTAGAAAACCTCAGCAGTGTATCTGCATCTCTGCCTATGGGAGGGCTTATTTTTCTTCTCTTTGCTCACTATACAAATGCAAGTTAATACTTTTGGAAAGGTTATAATCATAAGAGTGTTTTCTGTAGATGACAAGCTGAGGTGTGTTTGGAGCACTGTGTGAGAGTGAAGTGGTGGCTGAAGGTGTACGTGAGGAGCTCTCTGCCAGCAGTAGAGAGGCTGTGTCTCTGTGGCCCAGCCCAGCGTCTGCAGTTGCTGTGCTTGGTCTCAGCATGCCTTATCTTTGCATAAAGTGTTAGAAAGCCAGAGATTCTGTTTTCCCACACTTAACTGTTTATTGTAGTCTTTTTTTAGCAGACTAAAATCTACTTGCAGCTAAAACTTATTAGTTGATTTAGTGGGAATCTGCCTTCCTGTTTAGAATATGTAATATATTCTATTCTTTAGTGTAATAGTACAAGTTTTCAAGTGTTCTGAAGTGCATAAAGACCAGGCACGTGCAGTTTGTGCTTTGCCTCAGCAGCTTGTGTAGTGCTAGAAAATGCACACGGGTAAATGCAGCTGTGTGTGCTTTGGTAATGCACTGACTCAAAATACAGAGTACACCCAAATACCTGTTATCAGATGAGGCACTCAAAGGACATGTAAAAAAAACAATTCCCTTTTTGTCTTTCGTGGTGTGTGTGTGCTGAAGTGTTACTGTCTCTATGCAGTCCTTCTGATCTCCCGCATGATTTAATTTTTTCCTAAGTTTTAAGTAGTACCATAAACTTTATAGAAAAGAAGGCAAATAAACCACCAACGGCTTCAGCCTGTGATACATTAATGCAATGCTGAATCAAACTAAGACATGAAATCCTTAGAAGCTAAAGGCATATATCTTATTTTAATACATGTTGCTACACTGTGAAAAGACATAGGCAAGCAAAGGTGTAAACTCGCAGTGAAGAACTTGTAGCTTTGAATTTGGAATGAGTCAATATTTATCGAGTATTTTTGCAGTGTTCTAGAAGTTGGTAAGGTGTAGTGTCCCAGCCTGCTGGAGCGTGCTGCATACCCTGCAGCAGGAGGCTGCCCCAGCACAGGGCGCAGCCAGGCAGGGCCAATGAGAGCAGCAGGGTTTGCACAACAGGACCTGTGGGGCGGCTGCAGGTACCTGGTAGCTAAAGAAAGCAGCAGAGTTTTCTGTAATGCCACACAGCACAGACTGAGATTGCTTTACAAAAGGTGTGCACTTTGCAACCACCAATAATGCCAATTTTTACTTATGTTTCAGAGCACGGGAACGTGAAACATGAGGTAAGGGTTTGTTTTCTTTTGCATGTTTGTTTTTGCATTGCCTTTGTTTTGTTGGTGACATAAGAGCTCCTTATTACTTTGTGTGTGTGCTGTTGGAGGAGGTATGTTTTTCTTCTGGGTTTAGCAACAGATTTCTTTAGAGTGCTGCAGAAGTTGTCTAAGCAGCAAGGTACTAATGATTAAATATGAATACATGTTTTTCAAAACGTGAGTTAAACTCGTGGTGGTATGACTTAGTGCTGAGCATCCTGGAAGTGGTGGAGATGTTTATTTTAAGCTACAGGTAAGAAAATATAAATTGCTTCACAACTGATGGCTAAATCCTTACTGTTCCTAGACAGAATCTGGCAGTACAGTTAAAAAGTATTGGTTTTTTCTCTCTGCCATGCCAGTCTGTGGGGCAATGAAGGATTGGCAGGGCAGTGTTTGTCTCTGCATGTGATAAGATTATACCTGTGGAGCTATCCAGTGGTTATGGAGTTTATGTAAGCCAAAGGGAATGCTAACGTGGAACCTGAACGCTGCAAGCCGCCCTGGCTTATTTTCTCACCAGCTCCTGTTGCCTTTCCACTGTTGTACAGGAGGGCATGGCAGCTGGGTTTGGTCTGCCACTTCTGACAAAGAGAGGCAGTGCTTCAAACCTAGAGCATAACAGTTGTTAGCATCTATTCTAGATCAGAATTTTATGGTAATTTAAGTGCTTAAATAATGTGTTGGTTATGAGCAGCATGTAAGCATGTATGTTTCTTCTCTCTATAAGCCTGGGTGTGTTTGGTGCTGTCACTAACATGGGTAATGGAAGGATGTCATTGCACAGTTGTGTGCAGGGCTGACCACATCTGTCCTCTCTGATGTCCCTGTGACCCCAGATGGTGGTGGGGCTGGGTGAGGGCAGCCCTGCACACTCTGGGGCTGTGGGCCCCAGGCAGGCTCTGACTTTTGG
>NW_008688511.1:66738-94984 GCF_000695815.1 Acanthisitta chloris | reverse complement strand
GAGTGGCTGAGGGAGCTCTGGCTGAGGAGAAGGGTGTGCTGCCACAGCCTCTGCCCAGACAGTGCTCTCCTCACTGCACCCTGAGCCATCCTCCTGCCAAGTGCTGCCTGGCCTCTTGCCTTTTTGCCACGAAAGATCTGCTAAGTAATGGCCCTCCAAAATATGTGGATCCCAGTGTGGTCCACTGGCTGATGCTTTCCCCGTCGTGCAGCTGGGGATCTGCGAACGGATCACATGCTGGGCCTTGTGGACAAAGCTGCCAGACTCGCCTAAGTGAGGTGCATTGCTTTTGTTTCAGTTTAGAATTTCTCTATTTCCCTTAGTACTTTGATTTCCCCTCCTGCCCCTTTCCCTCTCGTGCAAATCTGTGCTTACTCACCACACTGCATCAATCCATATCAGCAATACAGCTTCCATCTAGGAAAACCAGCATAGGATATAATTGAGCCTTTTGCTTTTATTCAGGACTGTTGCCTCCATTGTGGCAGCAGTTTTAAATTTCTCTTCTTGCCACTACAGATGAAACAGAACTTGCATCCTTTCTTTAATTAGAGTTGTGAGGTGCAGAGAGAATATGTCCAAGGACTCAAGAGTTTGAAAGCTGTTTTCAAACCAAGCTTTTCATTTTGCTTGCTTGCTACAGGGCTTGGTAATTTGGTTATGCCTCAGGTTACTGCTTTCTGGCTTGCCTTGGTGTGTGTCCTGCATCAGCTTATATCAACTGCAAGTAAATCAGAGCAACCTAATTGTTCCCTTTGTTATGCAACATGCTTTTCTCTGCTTGGTTTGATTAAAAAATAAATAAATGCATGAACCGTCATGCAAGTTACCAGTTAAAACAAGTTTGCAAAAGCAGATAAGTTGTTCACAGATATGCATTATTTCACATTGAAATTTCCAGAGATCCATATCAAGTGTCTTGCTGTATAAAATATAGAAAAGAAATGCAAATAATCTGAGTCTTGTCAGAGAGTTTGTGATTTCACAGAGCTCTGGTTCTTCCAATTTGAGAGAGAGCCATGTTCTTAAACATACTTAAGTACTTGCCCAGAAAATAGGAAAATTAAGTATTCCATAGGGAATTCTAGATAGCTTCAGTATAAATTAGGAATGGTAAAAGTTTCTACTTTATTAAGGCAATGCAAGTGGCTTCAGCTTTTGTGTTGGTGGACATTTATCTGGGGCAGATAATGCCAAACTGCATATTTTTCTGCTATAGTATTCATAAGTGATTAAAAAATGCATTTGCTCTGGGTATTAGGAAGTGTTGATGTATGAACAAACCTTCTATGGATTAAGAATCTTTTGAGTCTAGTATCAGAAAAAACAGAATATATGAAAAAACTGTCGACATGAATAAGAATATTTTTCAAAGTGTGATCTTTCTACAAGATAAAGATAATTGTGTTGGGGGTTGGGGGAAATAACTTTAGAAAACCAGCTTTGCGTAGTAGATTGTGGGAATGAAAGGAGTGCAATGTGCCTACATGAAGACATGTTTATTCATATCCTTGATTTGTATTTTTGCTATGCAGAAACGAACGAATGGAATTAGAAGGAACTCTAGACACGTGGACCCAGGTTTGTGTTGTGACTTTTTAATAGTTAAACATTAAATAAAAAGAGCAAGAAAGCTGTTACTTTATCAAGTTGTATTATGAACGCTATTGTAATGTACACAATGTTGAGAACTTTCTGCATTGCTGAAGTCATGAAGGTCTAAAGCAATTGCTCTGTGACTTCAAAGATAAGGTCAGATGGTTGAACTCTATTTTTTTTTTTTTTTTTGTTCCTTGTTTTTTTAAGCAATGCTTCAGTTCTATTTGAACAACAAAATGCCTCTGGGCTTTCAGTTAACATGACCCACCCTACTGTACTCTGCAGTTTTAAGTGAAATAACCCAGTGATGAAAAGCAGGCAGTTGCTTATAAGCTTAGGTTCTGATCCTCCAAGTTGTGGGTATTCTCAGGTCTTAACTGTAGTGGTGCTCAGTGCTTAACTGTATGAATTGCTCTTCTGCAAGGCATAAACCAGTTGCAGTTTTATGTAGAATTTCAAAGTGATTTTATTCTGCCTGTTAGCTTATAGTAGATACTTTTGTGGAATCATGGCAGCAGCCCTTAAGAAAATTAAATGCTTGCTTATAGACTGTGTACTCAAGTGGGTGAACATTTTCTCTGGAGACCCATTATGTGTCTGTATAAAATACTCAATGGTTTTCAGTGTAACTGTGTGATATTTTTAGTGTCATTTTTACAGTAATTACATTTCTGTCCTTTATGTTTCTTGTGTAGTTTAATTACTGGAGGTTTGTTATGCAGATATTATTTGGATTAAAAGTAAGCTGTGGATTATTAAATATTTCTAGATGTGGACACCTGAGAGTAGTTGGAGTTAAACATTAAACAGGATGGCAACTCTGTACACCACATTACAGCCTGGCAGAGCTAAGCACTTTTCAAAAAGTAGGAATGCTGGTTGTGCCACTAGCATTGCAGCTGCCTTGGCTCTGAAAGTCTAAATGTTGTAACTAGCTGAAACAGACCACACCTTTCTTACTCACGTACCTTTGACATGTTTTGGAACACGTATCGTCACTTTGTTCCCTCTAGCAAAATAAACCTGATCTATACATTGTTCTTTGTGTTGTGATGACTGCAGTCATTAAGGAAAAAAATGAGCACCCTGTAACTCTGAAAATTAATAGAGTCAGAGGGGAACACATCAAGAATGTGAAATAAATAATGCAGAAGAGGATAAGAATACTTCTTCTAAGTGTTTGCCAAGAGTTCTTGCCATTTGGTGGTGTATGTTGCAGTCAAGTGTAATGTGCTTGCAGAATAGTCCTTATAGGTCCTGATCTTCAAATACAGCTGTCTCATGTAGAATCTTAGAAGGTCAAGTAATTTAACTTTGAGAACCTTTTGAGTATACTGCTGGTTTTACATGCTGTTGAAGTCTGATACTAGCATTTACAAACCTTTTGAGTATACTGCTGGTTTTACTTGCTGTTGAAGTCTGATGCTAGCATTTACGTGATCTTGACAAAGATAGGTTAAAATCAATTTTTATTGAAGTCTAAGTACCACTGAAGTCACCAAAAGTAATTGAATTGCATAGATGTTTAAAAGCTGTGTGTAACCAATGCCTAAAATATGGTTACACTCCCCTCCACCTACCTCGTCCATTTACTTGCACACAACAGGTCCTTGAGTTGTTGGGATGGTCTTACTGAATGAAGTATTTGGTCTCCATAATACTTTCGAAAGCAAACAGAAATGTAGAACATCTGCATTATGCTTAAGTCCCTTTATTAGATGAGTTGTTGCAGAAGACTTCTTACAGAATTGCGTCTGACATTATATATGTTTTAAATAAATAAATAAAAATGAGTAATATATTGCACACTAATGTATGTACAGTGTGAGCTTTTGATTTGTATTTTGTCAGCACAGTCGTTCTGAGTCCTGCTGTAACTTGGTGGAGTTAACTTTTAAAGAAATGAATGTCTTTGGTAAACTCTTGGCATTTATTTTGCATTATCTGAGTACTACTACTCATCAGATTGCACTTGAGAGACAGAAAATCCTATCCAGAGGGCAGCACTTGTAAGAGATCAGTTATTTCAGGCATGCACCATTGGATTGATTCTAAGAGTTTTTCCAGAACACTGGCAGTAAATTTCTGAAGAATCCTAGAACCATGTTGCTCTTCTGGCTGAGAAATAACATTTAAATCTTGATGTGCCTTTTTATTTTTAAAGGAAAAATAGATAAGGTTGACTGCCCAGACTGCTTTGTCCTTTAGAGGTTTAGTTTACTGCTACCAGCATTGCATGTTGTGGTACTGAAGCATGGGAACTAGGTTAGGAAGCAGACATTTGTTGTGAATCAATAACCAGTACCTGCAGTGGCTAAATATTGGTGGAGTTTGATATCAGCAGAAATTACAATTATTTTGGGTTGCAACTTGTCAACATCACGTTCTGTCATGTGTATCTTTGACTATTTTAGTAAAGAATAATGAATGCAGGAGGCATAGCGTAGTCAAATTGATGCGTTGTACTTTTTATGCCTGTTAGAGTCAAATACAACTTTTGCTGAGACAACCCAGAAAGAAACATCATTTAAGTCTGGTGAGAAGCAGTGCATGTTGAAGGATGGCATAAACAAAACAATATGAGGGTACTGGATTAAAATATCTCTTGTCTTCATCTGGTAAAGCTCATTGATGGAGGAACCCATCTAGCTGAAGTACCCTAAAAGGAATAAGTTTGTTCGTGGCTTTTCATTTGAAGTTTGAAGTTAGGTTGAAAGTTTTGGCAGTGACAGGTGACAGTTTCCTCTTTGAGATTTGTTTTGTGCTGAATAAGAAAGAAGGTTAGAAGGGAAAATGATTAATGGATGATGAGGCACAGAAATTCCTGGGAAATGAAAGTCATGAGCAACACATGCAGATACTGTACAAGTGAAGAACAAATTGGAAATCATAAGAAAATATAACTGTCCTTATGCTGTGCACTTAGCCTTCAGGCTGTCCATCTGCAGAGAGCCTCTTGAGTTACTTCATCTACTAAGTCTTAAGGGGACAGGTTTTAGATAACCTTTCTTTGGATTAAGCTGCAGATAATAGAAGCAATTAAGAGAACGAACCTGTGAATACATCTGCAGCTATAAAGCCAGGAAAAAAATTGGTGTAGAGCTTGCATTTGACTGTAGAACAACATTATTCTGCTTAAATGCGCTTGAGAAGTGGTCAAATTGGTGTCAGCTTTTGCAAAGAATGAGTATGTGGAGTGATAATTATATAACATTTTATCCTTGTGTAGGAAATGTCACGAAAACTTTTATGCGTGTGCTTAATTTTAAGCATGTGATTTGCAGTATTGACTTAAATGACAAATGAACCATTCATATGTATATTCATAAGCATAAATTAAGTCTTTGTGTGAATTCTTGAGAAGAATGATGTAGTCTGACCAATGTTTTTAATAGAAGTACTTTTGTATGTATTTTAATAGAAGTAAAAATTACTTTCTCAGCTATTGAAATAGTAGTGTATGTTTGGTATTTTTTTTTTACAGTTAAAGAGTCTAAATGTGATAGATTCACAGCTTAGTGTTTTTAAAACTAGCTTTACCCTAAACACTGCTGCTAATATAAACATTGGAACTTTAATCTCCAAAAGTGTGAAAGTATAATTCATATCAGAAGGATAAAGTTGCAAAAATAGAACACTAGAAGCCTTATAGTCAAGATTCATTGCAGATTAAACTCAAAATCTGATCTGTGAAAGATCATTGCTGAGAATGCTTTGACTTCTTAAATAGCTGATTTTTTTAATAAGCATGGATTAAAGATTAGAAATCCTTAGTTCTGAATTGAGGGGCAGAATCAGCATGTCTTTTTCCCTTCACAGAAAGTAAAATATTGTGTATCTTTTTTGGGAAGGAGGGACACAGTATTAGTAAGTAATGCTTTCCCTTCACAGAAAGTAAAATATTGTAAATCTTTTTTGGGAAGGAGGGACACAATATTAGTAAGTAATGTATGCAATGCGATAGCTTGTGCAAATGTATTTTTCAGCCCAGAAGTTCAAAGTTCAAATAGTAATATTAGATAGAGATATTTGTATTTCTGGATGGTGTCTGGTCCATACTTGCTTTGTGAAGCAATTCTCTAATACTGGTTTTACACAGAATATGAAAAAGGGATCTGAAGACAATAACTGGGTTTATGGCCTGAAGTATACACATGAAAAAAAACAAGCAAAAATCTGTGTAGGGAGAAGTACAATATTGGTGATATGTTTATTTCATTAGATATAGTGGGAAATGAGCTACCGTGTACTTCGTATTTTGTTGAAATTGGATTTTGGAATCTTTTAACTAGGTTGTGTCATTGTTATATGTGTGTGTGATTAGTAAGCAGTGAAACATATTCAGCTGTTTGTGTGGCATGGTAATGTTTGCATCTTGTCTTCATAGTGAAAATTAGGGGATAGTGTCCTATTGGCAGGTAAATTTCCTTTTCAGTTAAGAATGAGGTTTATTAGATTTCAAAAGAGTCCTCAGCAGGACAGATGCAATGCTGCTTACTGACATCTTGTTTAATTCTGAGGGTTCTGAAGTCCTTCAAAGGCCTTTGCAGCTCTAATGTGACCATCTCTTAGTACTGATAGGAGTGTTTTAACATGTTTTACATCATGTGGCTGGAATAGTGTTGGTGTTTGAGGCCAGTTGTGAATTTCCTTGAGGTCATCATGTTCTTACAAGCAGTAAATGGTGCAGCTTCTCCCAGGTGGACCTAGGTCACTCAATTCAGTGCTCAGTTTGTGAGATCAAATTAATTTATCTCATGTATTTATTAAAAATACATATTCCATTCAGCATCTTTGCTATTTTTTTTCTTCTTACTACAACCCTGATGCCATGTGCTGCACAAAATAATGAATTCATCTTTGTTGTGGTACAAGAAAGAACATGTCTAATGTTTTGCACCAAGAAATTTTCCACTAATGCATTTCTGGGAGGCAAAGCAGAGTTTTGTCTTCCAATGAAGCATTTCAAATGCAGTTTAATGATTTTTATTTGGGTTGTTTTATTTTAAATTAAAATTATTTTTACATTCCTGTTGGGGAGAGGTATTTTGAAAGGTGCCTGTCCCCTTGGCATCTCAGCAGTGAGCTAACATTCAGAGAAGAACATAGCCTTTAGCCTTTTCTTTTAATTAAACATCAGAAGACCCAGATGCCAAAGGGTGAAATGTATTTATTTTGTCAAACTCTTTCATCCTTGTCTGGTTGGATTGCAAGATTAGTTTGTAGTTGAGTAATTTAAACTCTTTTGTCTTATTGGATGTGTTTTTGGAAGTGTCTCTGTATTTTAAGCAATTAACATTTTTTTTTCTTAGAGAAATAATGGTGTTTAATACATGCTCAGCCATGTATTAACGTAATATTTAAGCTGAGGTGGGTTAAAAAACCTACAGTATTTTCCTGTTTTTCTGCATAAAAACTCTCATCAACTAAGCAAAACAGAAGACAACAAGGGAGTTGTCAGGCAGAAAAAAGGAAATATGAAGTAAAAGTGGACACAATGGGCACAAAATTCTGAGCAATAAACCAAAAAATTATACTGTTCAGTATTTTGTACACACAAAAATAGACCAGCAGTATTTTAAAAAAAGACACCTGCAAAAGTTATGTTGCCCAAAGCTGCCTTTACTCACCATGGCAAGTAGAAGGGAATTGCATAGTATTTTGCTCGTTTATTGGGACTTAGAAATCTCTTATTCTTCTTTGAGAGGAGTATTGCATTTACTCATCTATTATCATATCTGATTTTAATCCTCAGGGTGCTGTCATTCTCAGAAGGCAAAACAAAGATAATGAGGCAATGAATGATTAAAAATAGTCAAAAGTTACTGAATTTTAACAGTGCTCTAAAGCATATGGCTTCTTTTTTTGTGGCTCACTCATTTAACTAAATCAGTATTTGATCACTACTTCAAAGTAATTCTCACACAAAGAATTTGGGAAACATTGTAAAACTGAAAGCAGCCATCCCATGGGAGAAAAAAGACTGCTGAAAATTCACAGAAGGGAAGCTCCCAGAACTGCCTCTGCCTTCTGCCTGAGGATGGGTTTAAAGCTTGGTAGAAGGGGCCAGAGGAAAGAGCCTGAGAAACTGATGCTGCTTTTCAGGAGAGTTTTTAATCTGATCACCTCTCAGATTCCCAGAGAAGAGAACAGTGAGGCTGAGTTAGGCTGCAGGCCAAGCTAGCTCAGGATCCCTTCAACAGTAGCCAATTAAATGGATGCTAAAGAATATGGGTGAGATGTTGTGGTACTTCCTGCCATACCTTGTGGTTTTGTTTCATAGCTCTTAATTTTACTTCCATGTATTTTCATTACCAGTTTTTGAACCAGTCTAAAACGTTGGTGTTCACATCCTTTAACTGTCACTTGCATAATTAGTTGTGTGAAAGAAAACACCACGTTGTGTTTGCTTTAAACCTGCTGCCTATTACTTTGACACCTCTTTTTCTTTTTAATCAAGAAAATGAATATTAAATTAAGAAATAATGTGTATTTTCTCACTTGTCGTGATTATGCCGCTCATGAGTTGTCTCTGTCATATCCCCTCCAGTGATATCTCCTCTGGCCAGAAGAGCCATTAGCTGCTTAATTCTTCTGATACAGATGTGCTTCTGTACATCTGACCATCCTGTTTGCATGCTTCTAGGTCCAGTAGTGATCAGTCTTTCTAGCTGTGTGCCTGCTCCAAGAAATTTGATTGATACATAGGAAAATTACATTATGATATTAAATAACTGATTGTAAAGAATACTTGGCAATTACTCTGAGATCTGTTGTCTCTACAATACCTGTTTTACACTCCATCACTGTGCATGAGTATTCAATCCATATGCTACTTTAACTTAAATATTTCATGATGGTATGACCAAATAGCCTCCAAAGGCTCTTCCAGACAGAGTTATTCTGTGACTTGTAACGCTGCTGTTCATGAAATCTTCCTTCAGTCCTTTGCAAGTAGTGTTCTTTTTAAAGAAATGATTTTGCACCTCCTACATGACTTAATCCACTCTTACTGCCGTTTCAATAATACTTAGTAATTTTTCGAACAAGGAAAGCCCAAGCATGGATTACTTTGGGTGACCCTCTTGGAAATCACCTGCTGTTATCAAAAAAAAATTATTATTTGACCTTTGATTTGCTGTCTTTCTTCTGTTCATTTATCTGGAAGGGAAGCTTTGCCTCTTGTATTGTGAAAACTACAAGAGAGCCTCAGAGTGAGTCCTGTTCAAATTATTTTGTTAAGCTGCATTAATATATAATCTTGTTGCTCATGCTCATTGCCTGCTTCAAAGAGCTATAAAAAATGTCCCTGATTTTTCTTTTAAAAGTATTTGTAGTCTTTACATTATATTTATCCATACAATGGGTGTATAGATCCAAGTTCTGTTTCTACAGTAGACTTTACTAGTCTGCTTTGTACAAATGTCAGCTATTTGTGTTGGGACCTCTGCTGATTACAGCTGAGTTGCTCTAAAATATTGCTTTCACTTAACTGTTTCTCTGGTACTGAGGCTGTTTTAAGAAATGGGTTGCAGATCATAATTGAAACCTCAGCAATATTATGTTTGAATTTATTTAATACTTACTATTTTCAAGTAGTGACAGTATAAAAATTGATATGATGGTTTTTTTAGTAGAATAATTTCATTCAACTCCATTGTTTTAACCCTTACATGTGATTTATCCAGGAAAAAAGAAAAGTATCTTTATAAGGGATTCAGAGAAAGCACTTGGAGTTCAACCCTCATTGCTGCTCTTGCTGACCTGCAGATAAATAGGAGACGTGCTCAGTCTTGCACTTCTCATAATTTGCATTTCTTAAGCTTCAGTGTGTAACAGGGAATTAAAAAGTAACTTCTTTATCTGATACCTTGAAAACATGCCTCAGTCCGTTAACCTGAGAGGTTATTCTTTAACCAGCCTGTTTGGATTAGGACATGCGGCGGAGAGGTGAGCATGAAGCTCTGTCTTTTAGTTCAGACAGTAATGCAGCACATTTACTGTTCTTGGACTGTTCCTTAATTGGGTTTGACAGCAACAAACAGCATGAAATATGATACAACAAAAGCTGCACGTATGGATCACAGCTTTCCTTCCAGAATAACATCATAGTTCTGGCAGTAACACTTTACTTGTGACTTGGTGATAATTTCATTTTAGTGCAATGGAATTCACTCAATGCTAGTACATCTTCTACAGGTCTTTCTTTTTTCTGCTTCTGTTAGACCCTACAGGTTGCCCTATAGTTTTCCCTCTCTCGTTTTTTGGATAAAGGATAAGTAAGGAGAAAGGCTCAAAAGGTAAAGAGTATGAGACATAATGATGGAGACTTAAATCTCTGCCTGCCCTTGTGCATTGTGTGCTGGTTCTGTTATGTGCTTGTTTCTGGTGATATTGATTTAAATCTTCTAATTGTATGCTGCTCTGCACACGGCTCAGGCATCTGGGAAACATTGAATGATCAAATAAACTCAAAAAGCTGATGCTAGGATTTAAGTGTGTAAGGCATATTCTTTGTCAGGGCAATATTTCTCAGCAAAAGAACCAAGTCTGGGTGTTCTTCTGGTGTCAGTTTGATCTCTGGTGATTCTTTGATGTAACTACAGTCTCTTGCCACAAGGTGTGGTGCTCTGTCCCACCCAGGTGTTCCCTCGCTGTCTTTCTTTTGAATCTAATGTTCTTCTGGTCACAGGGCTAAGTAGCTTCAACGAGATAACGACAAACTGGTCAAGGAAGGCAGTGGCAACGGGGAAATAAGTCACTTCCCTCCTGACTGGGTTGTTGGAGCAGCTCAGTCCTGAGGCTGCACAGTTAGTGGGGGTGTGACAGAATACACTCATCCTGGCTTTGATGGGGTATCAACCCATACACTTTTTTGCTTTCAGGTATGTTTAATATCATAACAAATTACATGCTTTGGAGTGTATAATCCCCATTCAGACTGGAAACAGAAAATAGAATGAGAAGCTTCACCGTTGTGAAGATTAATATATGAGGGTTTCCTTGATGGGGAGGGGAAGAAGCAAAAATATTTAAGATAATGCATGATTATTGTGACAGCAGTGACATCTTGACAGGGGACTAAACTTGATTCCGATCTTTATTACCTATGAGAATTTGCCAATGACATCTTGATTTTGCAACGAAGATCAAGTGATCATGGTTGATTTTATTCTACGTTTTCATTTTATCTTTAAAACAACACCCTTTTATTGCTTATTATTTATTCATCATGTGAACCATCTTCAAGGTAAGGACTCATATGTAGACACGAAAAATTTAAATAGCTTAATTTCCTAAGTCTTTTAAAAATTTGTACTAAAAATTGAAAATATTTTTCTTTGCTAAAAACGGAGTTAGCAGAAACTGTAGCACATCAGAATAGTACATAATATTTTGGTATACTAGTTGTACTAGAAAATAAAGTGTAACTTGTACATGAAGAATGGACATAGGTATTTAAGATATATATGTTTTTATACTCAGTGGATATTTAAATTGTGATCTGAATGACTTTATCTAGGCATTCTAACACAGGCTAGAGATACTACAAATTCATGGGAAAGCTGTAGGTATCATAAACTATGATGCCTTTTGGATTTTCTAGAATTAATTTTCATAGATTGGCAATGCTTCAAATGTGTGAAGTATGCAACATAAAAACAGAAGCCCAAATATATACTATTTAGAGAGAAACAATTTAAACTACATTGTGGTGGTAACAGTGAAATACCTACTCATCCTGTTTTTACTTTTATAACACCAATAATTTGTAATGAAAGCAAGTTTTTTTTCACTTTTCTCAATGAAAAGAAATTATTTGCTGTAGCCTATAGAGACCAGAAAAGTGTAGGCATATTTTTTGAAAGCAGGTTTGGTTTATCCAAAACAACAGTGTTTTTTCATAGATTAATATAATGCCATAATTCTTGGCAGCATTTGTTGCTTGCATGTAAAGAAGGTCCATAAGGCCTGGCATTTTTTTTGAATGTATGTTAAGAACTATCAGTTAAGAAGTAAAAACAGTGTCTGCCATAACCAGGGTAGAGGCCACAGGAAAGAAAAATTGCTTGAAGAGTGAGATCACAAGAATGTTCCACTTGAAAAGCTGAAGGATTATGTAGCATTATGAAGAGGGTGCATGCAGGCAAAATTATTTGTCATTTGCTGGAACCTGCCTGCTTTGTTAGGCATCAACCACTTCCCCTTCAAGTTATGTAATAATTTAAAATGCCTCTCTTGCCAGAGAATTTAATTCTTGTAAGTAACAGAAATGGAGACTAAGGCCTTTCATCTTAGAGGCAGATGCTATTAGTCAATACTGAGCACAAAAGAAATTGCGTGAAAGATAATTTAATTTTCATTTTTGCAATGCTTGATGAATAAAATGTCAGCAGGTTTTCAGCACTGCATGCTTTTTCAATTTGATACCTGTGAAAGTGTCTAGGTGGCATAGGTGTGGATATTCGTGTGCTATGTGTTCTTTTAGAAATTATTTAGTTTGTGAATTCTCAACAAAAGAATGACTAGGTCCTGTAGAAGGTTCATGGCATTTCACAGTATTCGATTCAGCTTACAAAGTGGAGTTCCTGTTCTCAAACCACCTTCCTCTTGCTGCAGAATCATCCCTGGGCAGGCAGAAGTTAGTATCAAAAATATAGCTGAAAATAATTACTTCTGTGGAATAATGGATTTCTGTCTTCCAAGATGTATCCCTGTATTTCAGAGCCTTTTGCTGCACGTAACCTACTGTCTGGACACACCTTCATAGCTCATCTATAATATCTGCCCAGTGCAAGTTGTTAGCACCTCAGGGCAGGTACATGTTTGAACAAATACATGTATTAGAACACCGTGCCTGTCTATGGCATCACATTAAAAGATGTGGTAATTAACGCTGGTTAATTTTCATGCCTTGTGCTTTTATAAAAAGCAACACCGCATGTACCACACTTCTTAATTCATATGCCAAAACTCTAGTTTGCTTAATTTGAAAGAAAATAATGAAGCTTCTTAATTTTTAGGCAATATGATTTTTAAAATTTGTATTCCTAATTCACCTAGTAGACTCCATTGAAATGATGAGATTTCATTACTTTGTCGAAAGAAATGAAATTGTACTTTTGAACCTGATTATTCTTTATTGTTTGTTCACATAAAACATTTAGTGCTTGGCCAGTTCTAATGTTTGTTCAAAGTGCTGAGACTTTGCAATCTGGGCAATTCCTAAATCCTGTACTCTCACAAGGATGCCTCCCTATGTCACTGCAAGTAAGGACTAGTTGCCTGAATGAGCATTTGAAGTTGTAAATTGTACAAAACACAAGAGCTTGTCCTTCACACTTGTTTTGAAGAAAACATGCTGTGAAAGGGAAACCAGGGTCTGTCAGTGAAAGAAAAATAGTTTTCACTCTTAATTAATCACAAAAAGTATGTGGCTATTATCATTATGAGTTCAGTGACTTTCTTAGCTCTCTTCTACTTTCTCTCAGTGCAGACCTGCAGATAGCCCTCTCTTCTGAGTAAGTGCCTGGTTTTGACTATGAGTACTAAGACATGATGTTGGAATTGCACATGAAACTTCAGTTATTTTAGACATAGGTTCTTGCATTGGCAGTTCCCAGTTTTCAGTCTAGGGTATGTCCAGGCTTTCTAAATTTATGTGCTAAAGTTTGTGTAAAATTTAAAAAGTTATAGTAAAAGAAATTTGGCGAGTGGAGCTCAAAATTTTGGTCCTTGATCTTTCCAGTACTTGGTACTCCTCCTTTCTGAAAATGGCATCCCTTATTGCTGCAGTTTATATATGAATCTGCAAAACCAAATGTATGTGTTGTAAGGGAAGACAGTGTTTGAAAGAAGCCTGGGATAGCTTCTGAAAAAGCTTGTTGTGCAAACAAGAATGGGTTGGCATTTGTAGGTCAGTAGATTATTTCTGTAGTGTACTTGACTAATTTTTGGTTTACTTTTGTCCCCCCACTTCCCAGTTTTCTCAGTTTCTTTTCTTCCTGTTTTGAGACACAAAAATAAATTTAAACCTCAGAGTGAATCTGAGAGAGTTGTCAGCAGAATCACCCTTAAGGGCATGAGAGACAAATGGTCATCGGTCATCTAAATAATGATAGGTTCATTCCTTTCCCAAAAGGCAGCCCTTATGGCTGTCTCCTCTGAAGTCCAATAGCATGGCTGTTCAGAAGCATTTTTGTAGTGCCTGTTTTCTCTTGCACAGAGACAAGCTTCCAGATTTCTCACACTGAATGTCACAGTGTGCCGAATGTCTCTGCTTAAGAGTGAAGTAAGAAAGTGCCTTCTGTTGGAGTTACTTTCTAAATAAATATTTAATTCTGAAACTTCAGTTTGGATTCTGAATTTTCTTGGCTAAATTGCTTATTTCTGATCAAAATAGGTGCTAGCTGTATTCATAGGACCCCTAAGGTGACCTTGACTTCAAAGACCTGAAAACTTAAAGCTGCTGCTGAGATTGTTCACTTCAGTGCATGTCTATGTTCCTATGCTGCTAATTTTATTAATGCTGCTCATATTGTCACTAAGTACAGTTGTCTTTGGTGAAAAAAAGATATGAGTGAAGCCAAATCTTGTTTTTCAGAGCAGGGGAAGATGTCCATTTGTCTCTGCATTTTTTATTTAAGAAACACAAACGAATATAGGGAAAAATAAATGTGTAGAAATATTTCAGAAGTTATACAGTTTAAAAATGCAATTATATAAATTGGATAGTGTTGCTAGACTTGTTTATTTTCCTTGTAACGAACTCCTGCTATGCTCTGCAATGTAGTTCCAAGTTTTGTGTGGATCTTAACTGTAAGATGGAGAAACAGCTACTTATCAGGGGGCTTTTTGCTAATTGGTCAGGTCTACAAAACCCAAAGAAGCAAAAGGACTTCCTGAGTTGTGGTGTGTTTGTTTCTCATAACAAGTTGTTGATCAGACTGTTAGCAGACAGATTTTTTCCTCCCACACATCTTAATTTCAGTTGTTGGTTGACCATTTTTGCAGAGGTCTCTGCCAAGAATACAGCTTATACATACAGCATTAAAGAGAAATGGGGAAAAAATTGAATCTTTGAAGAGCTATAGAACATTTGACAGGTAGTGAAGAGAACCCCAAATGCTGCTTCAGTAAGGTTTTTAAGAAGGAAACAGTTGTTGGAGGGAGGACAACCACAGAGAGCAGGGTTAGGACTGTGGGTGAAAAAAGAGAAATGTGAATGTTTATCAGGTGTGGTTTGGAGTGCATTACAGATTTGCAATTCGAATTAGAGACAGTGAAAAATTTTTTTTGCCCCCACCTTCTTCTAGCGCTTGTGAGTTCTCTGTTTCTGGAAGAAAGCCCTGCCAAGGCTGCTTTACTTATATACCTACATAGGCAGGAACTTAGACAGTGGAGTTAAGGCTCATGGTAGCTGTTAAACGTTTCAAGAATCAGCTTTCTATAGTTTTTTTGAATTAAGTCAAGCGACAAACTTAGGTTGTGGTTAGTCATATAGTAATAGTAAGACTAATTGAACAGTGCTGAAAGACAAAGCACTTAAATAGAAGACAAGTCATGTATTCCAAGCTGAGTCTTGGGCAATGTCAGTGTTTCAGCCATCTTGCCTTTAAACTCAAAAGAGGGAAGGTTTACTTTACACATGAGGAAGAAGTTCTTTGCTGTGAGGGTGGTGAGGCAATGGAACACATAACCCAGATAAGTTGTGGTTGCTCCATCCCCAAAAGTGTTCAAGGCTAGGTTGGATGGGGCTTTGAGCAGCATGGTCTCTAGGGGATGGTGTCCCTGGCTGTGGCAGAGGGGTTGGAGCTTGATGGTTTTTAAAGATTCTTCCAAGTCAACCCATTCTATGATTCTGTGAATGTAAGGCTTATAAACATTATCTAAAATTAGAACTTTTAATTAAGTTGGCATACAAAAATAATGGCTGAAGACTGGGAGAAGTTCAATTGAAATATCTTCTTTGAGGTATGTCTGTGTCCTTATTAATTGTGTTAATTTTGTCCAATAGTAATTATTTAAATCATTGCTACTCTGAAGAGTGCACATGTATGTGAGTTCTGTAATTTGTGTCATAAGTGCTCAGCCGAACAGTAAAAGAAACTCCACCCCAACCTACTTTCTTTTGTGGCATTTGTAGACTCAGACACTGAATATAAGTTGTTTTTTTTAAAGTGATTATGCAGTGTTGCTTTTCTCATGTTTCCTCATCATCTGGGAAGTTCTTCTAGACAAGTTTTGCCATTGGTAGTAACTGTACAAAGCTATTGACTTCCACTGGTTGTGGAGGTAGATGACACTGATGAGGAATTAAGAAGCCACTCTGCTGATAAATGCAAGAGAGGAGAATCATGTATACTCGTAATTCTGTAATAAAATGATTAGGAACAGGAATTATAAACGCTGAAGTTAGCAGAGTTGATTTGAAGAACACAGAGAATGCCAAAGAACTTAATTTTCATGTAGCCCATGCTTGGATTAGAGCTTTCCTTCAACAAGCTTCTGATATTAGTTTTGGACTTAGATGTTGCCAAAAAAGGTGTCAAAGCTGGTGGTTTTGGTGTCATGGATGCTCAGACTGTGGGTATAACAGTTCACCTGCTCTTCACACTGCTGTCCTTATCAACCCATCTGTTTTCTCTTCCTTTTTTTAAATCATAACTCCTTGTTACTTTGTTATCTGCGGTTATGCTTCTTGATCTGAAACCTTCACAGTTTTCACTTAGCATGCTATTTTTTTTATTTCTTCATTTTTATTTCAGGACAAATTCTCTTTTGCCTATGTCTCTTTAGTTTCAGCTGCTAAAATTATCCATGATGCTGTGGGTCACTGTTCAGACATTTAATCCATTGAGACAAGGAGATACTACCATGAGGTACTTTGCCCTCACTTCCTGGTTGGAGGTTGAAGATTTTTGGAGATGTACCTGCTTGGATATTTGAGATGGAATATATTTCCTGGTCTTTCTTATGGAAGGCTTGTCAGTCACTAAAAGTCAGCTTGTTTCTCAGCAGAACACCATTCCCTATTTTTGTAGTTAGAGAGGTAGAAACCAAGAAGGGTTAAAGCAAGTTCAGAGATTCCAAACAGACACCCAAAATGCTGTTGTGAAAGAAAGAACAGAATTAGAGAGCCTTTATGTTAATTTCCTGTATGAAAGGCAAATGTAATTTTCTTGAGATTCTCAGAACATTAAGATGTGGCCTTGCCAGGTAGTCTAAAATTGTGTTTCAGATTGAAAGCCTCATGAAGTCAGGAGGCTTTATTCCATTGTATTAGTGGGTTTTTCTGGATCAAGTTATAAATATTGGGTGACTAGGCTATGTTTTACCTAAAGAAAAAGATAATCTTCCTTCATATTAACTCATATTAACTAGGGATGTTTGATGCAGACAAAGCTGTTTTTGATGTCTTTGTGCTAATAGTATATCCACAAATTCACCTTTGACCCCTGCTCTCCTATATGCTGTGTCATTGTTTTGTATGCTAAAATGATGCCTGTCCGAAGTGTAAACCACATTCTGTGTTGCTTGGAAATAACAGATGCTGGAATCAGTTTTGACAGATAGAGGTCATCACAGGGCATGCATTATGCATGTTGTTAACAAAAAAGAACATTTTTGAATCTCTACATGAAACTCTGAGGGTCATTCAATGCTGTTCATAAATGCAGAACTGCTGGAAGGAATACAAGTAGTTTGTGTTCTTTTCATTTCATGTATAGTGGGTGTTCTAACTTAAATGCTGTTCATAAATGCAGAACTGCTGGAAGGAATACAAGTAGTTTGTGTTCTTTTCATTTCATGTATGATGGGTGTTCTAACTTATGTACTATGTTAACTTTAAAATGTAACCTCCTTCCTTGACTCATTATTGAAATGAAATACTCAAATATGTGGTGTCATTTATGACAGGTTTCATTTTTCTGGAATGTAGCCAAATTGGTGCTTTGTAAATCTTGACTCTATCATGCTTTCTGTTTCTCTCATGAGCTACTATTTAGATCATCAATTTATGTGAGCTCTGTGACCCAGAACTTAGCTATGTGGACTTTTCTAGGAATCTGAGTTTTCTTCCTGGTTTTCAAGTGAAGTAAATTTCAGCTGTTTATTGGTGTTAATAGCTGGATGAGTTTTCTTTTTGATTTCAAGGTTAGAAACTGTTGATCTCTTTTTGTATCTTTAAATTAGAAAGTTTCCTGATTAAAAACTTTGTCATGTGGAAATCTGACTTAATGGAAGCCAATGTTTTTTTTAACATAAATGATAATAATGCATGGATGAAATCCTGACCCTATCCTTTATGTTGGAATTTTATCTGGTTTTGAACATATTCGTGAATAACATCTTCGTGCCAGATATGTTTCCACAAATTTTCTGCAGTTGTCAGTTACTCTCAGTACTGCAGCTATGTACATCACAATGGCAGTGTCTCTAATGCTTACCATATTTCACATTTTAATCATTAATGCATCATGGTTCTGTACTGTTTCTGTCACAAATAATCCATAGTTGCACGTAAAACATATCAGACTTCTGTAACACTGTTTTTTCTAGTCTGCATTATTATATTACAGGATCTGCTCAGGATTCTTAATGAGTATATTTGTTATGAATCCATGTGCCAATTAAAAATGAAATGTCAAGATAGGCAAGGAAAATATTTGAGATCTTGTCTGTCTGAACTTCTGTAAAGCAGTTGGTATACTGCCTCAGAGGAATTGATCTGTTATAAGAGGAAGCTTAAAGAACTTGGCTCGTTTAGCCTAGCGAAATGAAGGTCAATAGGGGTATGATTGCTCTCTAACTGTAGTATGAGAATAAATGCAGACAAAGAAAAGAACTATGCAGGCTTCTGCATCTAGGTGGGTCTTAGTTGGCCATGCACTAATTTGCACAGAGAAATAGAAGACTCTTGTGATTTAACTGTGCAGCCACTCACTCAAAGTGAGAAAACTCATGGGTTGAGATGAAGACAGTTTAACAGGTAAAGCAAAAGCCACACAAAAGCAAAAGATGGAATTCATTCACTACTTTCCCTGGCCAGGCAGGTGTTCAACCATCCCCAGGAAAGCCTGGCTCCATCATGTGTGATGGCGACTTGGAAAGACAAATGCCATCGCTCCAAACATTCTCCATTCCTCCTCCTTCCCCTCACATTATGTTCTGAGCATGATGTCATATGCTATGGCATATATCCCTTTGTTCAGTTGGGGTCAACTGTTCCAGCTGTGTCCCCTCCCAGCCTTCTGGCAGGGTGGTACAAGAAGCAGAGAGGGCCTCAATGCTGTGCAAGCAAACCCTGTTTTCATCACAAATCCAAACCATAGATAGCTTCATACAACCTACTATGAAGAAACTTAGCTCTGTCCCAGCCAAAGCCAGCACAATTCTAAATGCTAAGATAACAGGGTTGTAAAATGAACAGTAGGAATGAGCAAATTAGTTTTAGGATAAGCTTGCTAAACAACTGATAGATTGTTTAAGATAGTTCCTGTGTTAATGCTGGATAAGACCTGATCCATCACACCCCAGTGTACTTTGTGTATGTTAGGCTGATCAGTTTCTGTCCAATTAAATGTACACCAGCTCAATGCTAATCTGCTAAACTCTGAGCTACCTTATATTCAAATCTGTAATTACATAGTGAAAAGCAAGTTGAGTATTCTGTTTGGAGCTCTTGGACTCTTTACCTCAGTTTATAAACTTTTCTTTACCCCGTTTATTTCTTCTGTGCTTAATGGTGATATAAGGGAAATTCTGTGAAAAGAAGACTCACCCATGGAAAATGTAGCTAGTCCAGAATAGTATGTGCTTGTTTCTGATTGATTGATTCAAAGATTTCATTTAGTCTTTTGTTCCTGGAAAAGCTGATTTAAAAAAAAACCCCAACATGTAAAATATAACAGGGACAGGTCCTTCTGATACAATGTGTAGAACACATTAGTTGTGCACTCACTGCTTTTATATCTTTGATTGATACAGGGTATCTATACATCTCTGGTATTGCTGATACTGAAATGAACATTTTTCTCAGTGACACTGATGCTTCTCTTGTTGGAGAGTCAATTTGCCTTCAGTTGTTTTACTGTGAGGTATAAAGTGCTTTTCAGAATCTGAGTCCAATCTAACGTGCTTAAGTAATTAGCACAAAAAAATAATTTGCCTTATTTATACATGCATTTTTTCCTCAGTGGCCTTGAAGCTGGCATGCAGTATCTGTACTTCAGGGGCTGAATGAAAATAAACCAGTAATCAGTGATATTGCAATGTTGTTCTATATTGTTGCAATGTATTGGGATCATAGACATGAATTCCAGGTGCTGGTTTTTGTAAGTCTGGTGATCATGTATATGCATTGTGCTAGGCAGTGTGTACTCATAGCAAAGACAGTTCTGAGCTCAAAGAACTCCTAAGTAGACCAAAGGCAATAATTGGACAAGAGTAAGTAAAAAAATTATAGTAGAAAAATAAGTTTTGTTGGTCACCATAGTAGAGACCAGCTGAGAGAGATGCTTTCTGTAGGCATTACAACAAGTTTTAAGAAGGGATCTAAAATAAGATGATCAACTCCATTAACACTAATGCTGTAACCCAAAAGCCTGTTTAAATGAATAGGATTATTTCTAGTGGTGCCAAGAGGTGTTAGATGAAATCTTCCAATGTTTTATCTGCCAAGGTAATTTTGTAATCAAAATTGCTGTCAGATTTTACAGAACTAAGCATATTGAATTATACACAAGTATTCCAGGCATGATATGTTTTAACAGGATTAATTCTGTGTTACCTTTTGAACAGTTCTGCTAGTTGACAAAGCATTATTTTTTCCCCTCATGTTCTCTTGGCCTGGTTTTCAGAGATGCCAATAATCATAATTACCAGTGAAATAGAAATAAAAAGTAATTTTATTCATGCTTACATTTAATAATTTCACCAGTTCAGTATCTTAAAAAACCCACCAGGGTTTGCACTTGAAAAGTCGTGATTATTTTTTGATCATCTTCTGATAAGATGAGTACAAGGATGGGGTTTTAAGTATCTGCACACTAAGAATATGATAAACTAACTCACCCAATACAAGGTTTCATAACTGAATAATTTTTGTGCCTTTGTTTTGACTTCCAAGCATGTCTCTAAGACAAGTGCATGCTTACAATTTGTTCATCACAAATGTAAAACTATCATTTATATTTTGAGTAGATACTTGTTTGCTGCATTGCTTTTATTTGCCATGCAGTGGATGAAGCATTTGTTGGTGCTGAATCAGTATTTGAAAGCCTGACAGCCTTCGTTTGAAAAACAAAGCGACTTCTAATATTTGCCTAAGTGGAATAATGGCTTACTAATAATTAGATGTTCATTTTAAGCATGCCAGATAACTTACAGAAATAGTAAAAGTTATGGGTTTGGGTTGAGTAACATAAGAGCTGGTATTACTTTGCTCAATGTTTCATCAGCACTTGGGATTAGTATTTATTCGTTAATGCAGAGAGTAGTAATTATTGAAGGTGATTTCTTTTATGTTCCATACAATTTAGAGGAGATCATGGATATTTGTGTTTATTGCCACCTAAATTACAGTAGTGATCTTGCAACAGAAATAGGTCTTTTATGGGCCTGATGATCCTTTGTTGTTAGAATTAAGTTAATCATGACCCTTCAGCAAGAGACATATTAAATGTGGCAGCTCAGTATCCTTGACTTTGCATGCTTTCACTGTTAATTGCATTTCTTAATACACATTCTTACAAAATCTTACTTAACCAAAAACTTTCTGCTTAAGATTTTAAACTGATACACCCACTTAATGGTAGTGATTTTTACCATCCTGTGTTCGATGAAAAACAGGACAATTGATATATAAAAAGTTTTATTTAAAGATAGAGGGAAAATAATTAAAAATAGATCAGTTCATATTAAATACTTTCCTTAGCAGTAAAAATAGTGCAGTAAAATTGTCATCCATTGTCATCCTTACTCTATTGGACATTCTCCCATCAGCAGTAGGGTTTTGGTAATACTGATCTATATTGGTGCCTTTAATGCTAGTTCATTACAATTTTTGCCTTGAACTACAAAGATAGCTTTAATATTTGAACCTTATACAGAGCCAGGGATGTACATGTAGAGGAAAGAGTCTCTATAGAGATGATATCAACTTTACTTCAAGAAGAAAGAAGGGCAAATGTTTTTCCAAAGTAATTAATTTCTATTAGGTTGTGCATGGTTAGTACTAAGTAGTCATGTATCTATTAAAGCCACTGTTGCTTTGCTCAATTGCTTTTGTGGTCTTCAGATTTTATAAATTGTCAGTAACTAAAAATAGATTCTGACTTGTTTTCTTTCTCCCCCCCCCCTTTTTTTTTTTTTTTTTTTTTTTTTTGTGTGTGTGTATGTTTGTGTGTTTAGGTTTACCAAAAATGCAGGTAATTCGAAACTACAGTGGAATACCACAGCCAGCAGCTCAAGATGGTCCACCACTGCATATCCAGATTGGGGACACTATTGAACTAATCAGGGGAGATGCACATAGCTTATTTTGGCAGGTACTGTATCATTTAGCAAGTGACTATGTTCTGTTAGTCCAGATATTAACTTCCTATTGATATATTGCTCTTGTAAGGTTTTTCTTCTTGAACAACAAAAAAATCTTTGTGATTTACCCAAATAAAACTGTTTTTATTTTAAATTGCCAGTATTTCCTCTATGGTGTAAAGCTTCATTCTTGAAGCTTAGAGTAAAAGTCCCAGTGAATAATTGTTTGCAAAAATGTGACATTGGTGGCAATCCTTCTAGTGAAATTATAAGAGTTAAGGAGAGTGTTTGGCACAAACAGCAAGTTCTGTGACTTCTTGGTTGTTGCTTCTGTAACAGCAGAACTAAAAGATATGTTGACAAACCTTGTTAGATTTATAGGGCAGAGAAATAGCTCTGCAAAACAGAACCATGCCTAAAATTCTTAATGCCATCTAGAGTCAGTTAAGGACAGGGTTTTTATGTGCATAGGAAAGGTATATTCTATTGATGGCAAAATTGGTGATTGTGTGATTCACATCACTACTTTTGTTACAGAGATTTCTTCTTAATTGAGAACTATAAGCATCAAAAATACTGACTTGCATTCACTTAAGTGATAAATGCATTAAAGTATGTTTCTTTGTTCTTGATTGTTTTCTTAATTGCTTGTATTATTGGATACATGGAAGTAGAGCTAAATAGAAGAACTTTCAGGATATTAATAGAACAACTGGGAAGCATCTGTTGTCTTGAATTGTTCCTGTGTTTGGTTTCATGATTTTCTTTTTTCTTTGAGGCTATAATAAGTTAATGAATATTATATAAAAGCTGCTTGGTCTGTTATGGGAGCTAGGTCATAATTTTTAGGTTTTTTTTGCTTTGGTTATTTTGTTTTTGTTTTTATGGATACATTTAGGATTGAACTCCCAGCTCTTCAGGTCTGGATCAGTTAACTCTTCCTATGTCACTGTTCATCCTGAACAGCATTTAATTGGGGGAACTAATAAACAATAGAGTTGCTTTATCTATTGTAAAATACAGAAGTAGCTGTAATCCAACCACCCCAGCCTCTTCTCCCTCCAAAATCTGAACCCAACAAGCAAAACAACTCCCCTCCAAACCCCTCCAACCTGTTACTTAGCAGACTGTGGGTATTTTTTGTCACTTAAAATAAATCACTCCGAACGCTGCTGCTGGACAGATTTTTGCCTATGTAGTTTTGTATGTAGGGATTGGTTCTACAGGGTGTAGAGTTCTGATCCAGAGAAACATTTAAGCCTGCTCTTGACTTGGCACTGTCTAGAAGGTAATCATCTGACTAATACAATTAGTACAAGCCAAAATTGTTGGGATCTCGTGGGACTGATTCTATTGTCATGTTCATACACATCCATCAACTTTATCTACTGGAAATTGTCTTAGATGTTTTTTGTGATTATCATGCTAAAGGATTTATCTAGAATCTCACTATGTTTAACTAGCAGAAACCAGAAACTCTGTGAGGCTTTTTCCCCAGAAGCTTTAGTAGTAGATTTGTATCCTAATGGAAATTGTCATCTCCATTAACATCATTCAGGAGTTTCTTTTTCTTTCTTGTCACTGACTGTGTAATACAGGTTTTCCAAAGTCTTTTAATGACATCTGCATTTTAAAATGCATATTAAGAAAAAAACCTGCAAAACATAATTTGTATTAAAATCTGTGATTATTCAAGAGGCCTTTTATAGTCATTTACAGCTGACCTGCAAGGCTAATATTATAATGGATTTGTAAGTTGACCATTGCTCAGTTTAGAAATTCAAGTGCTTGTAATAGAACAGTATGTGTGGTTAAGGTATAATTTTTTAACTTGCTACATTGCATCAGATGAACAACACAAGTTACTATGCTGTGCTTAAGCTACAACTTAAATGTGGTGAGACATGTTTTGATAGACATTAGTATGTTTTATTCAGTGGCTGGTTTAATTCAGTGTGATACCACTTGCTATTCAGGTATGATTAGTCTTGTAAATAAGCATCACCTAGATGGCAGGTTGTGTCAGAGATGTGCTTAAAAATTAAGTCTATACATCAGAGGGATTTGTGTTTCAGGAGTAAATAAAACACATGGATGGAAAGGATAACCAGTATTCAAGCATATAATATTGAAAGAGTGCAAGGTAGCTTTCTGAAGACAGGTTCAAATCTGTAAGGTTGTGACTTGCTTGCATATCATTCTTTTTTAAATGTCATCACTATAAAACATTTTTAGCTTAAATGCTGCCTACCTGCTGTATATTTGGCAAAGATGGCAGTTGCTCTGTGTGATAAGTTGCATAGTGATGTCCCTGGGAGAATGATGCACTCATTTATTGTGCTTAGGGTAGCACCAATCAAAGGATGCTTTTATTTTTTCATAAACCTCTTAATTTTTTTACATTCATCTCCCCTCATATGAATTTGCTGAATTCTGTTTTCTGTGGTGGTATTAGGGTACAATTATACGTTTAGTGTTACTGAAACAAAATGAACTAAAACCCCAAAGTAATTCCACGCTGTTGCTAAAGATTTTTCCCTTTTTAATTTTTTTAAGTTGCAGGTATGCCATCAAAAATAAAGAAAGTAATCTTCATTATTATAATGCTGTTAATGTACTCTTTCTCATTGTCAAATGCTGAGAGTATATTATGCTTAGAGTCAGTATATTAAATTTAATGGTGGTTAGGCATTTACATGTTTTTAAAAATCTGTGAAATGAAAACATTTTTTTGCCAAAATACACATTTCAGTGCCTCCATCTTATATATCTGCATTCAGAAATTTTCGAAACGTGCTCTGTTCTGCTCTGAAACGTGGTCAAAATGGTCATAGCCAATTATTTACTAGGACTGGAAAGGTGATTTTGTTTTCTTGTTTTGTCTGGCTGAGGTGGTGTTCTTCAGGAGAGCTTGGTTGGTGTTGAGTTGTGAGCTGCTGATTGGTGCTTAGAAGCCCAGAGTAACTGGGTGGTCCTGCAGCTTTGGAGGGCAGCAGTTGGGTTGCATGGCTCAGTTTAGGCTGTGCCGGATGCATTTCTGCAGCTGATGTGCCAGTTGTGTGATTGCATCTACATGCTGTGAATGTATCATAGACAGAGTTAGTCTTTAATTCTGCTGTTATTCTCATGCCCACCCCATTTCCAATGATTTGCATCACTTACAAAAACCCTTAACTTAGCATCTGAATTGGCTGTTGGATTATTAACCTGAAGTTTCTGCTGGAATTGGCTTCATCTCTCAGGTGCTGCAAGTGCTGCTGTGTGGTAGTGTATTCATTTTGGGGATCTGTAATGTTGTAGTGTGGTAGCTTTCTCTGGACTGCCAGCTGAGGGGAAAGTAACTTGCAAGCAGATAATTAACATTAGTGAAGACATCAGACACTGACAGGCATTGACAGAACTGGGAATCAAATCCCAGTCTCTGAGCTCCCGTCTTGCCACTTATCTTGTAGAGCTTTCAGGTCTATCAGCTGTAATTATTACTTAATTATATTAAAAATACCGACTATATAACAACAAACCCCACACAACTGTTGAGCAACACTTTATTAGAATGGCATTTCATTTTAAATATTCTTGGATATACTTGCTGTCCTAAATCCCTGTGGATGTATTAGTATTTACTATTAATCCCAATTATGTCCCAAAAATGGAAAAATTTGTGGTTCTTTTTTCTAGGGTAGAAATCTAACAACAGGAGAGCTTGGATTCTTCCCAAGTGATGCAGTAAAACCTTGCCCTTGTGTAAGTACAATTGTTTAATTCTGTTTGCCTCCTTACAGGAAAGATACCTAGTTCCTACCATTAATACAGATTAATTTTATCTTATGAAAATTAATAGTTTCTAGTTCCTTTGTGTTTTTATGGTATGTTCAATATTACTTATAGTAGAGCATTCTAATACTTTTGGTTATTGGATGTAAATAGCATATGTGAAGAAAACATGTTTGATAAGCAGATTTAACTTTTGGGAATATTAATAAATTGAACTGTCTAAAGAGTTTCCAGAGTAGATCAAATACATTTTATGTGAAAGTGCACTTTCTTCTTTCCCCAGCAGTAAGGTGAGAATGCTGTGGCTCTAATCTATTCCCCAGTCACTTTGGGTTAGAGAGAGGGATTACACCATAAGTAGTGAGTTTAAAAATTGTAAAACTAATATAAAACTTTGAATTCTGACTGCTTGATAAATTTTCTTCTCTCTTTAGGTTCTTACCTGCCTTTTATTTCATACAAGAATGTTCTCAATCTAGAAAAATTTGGGAAAGCAATAAGAAATTAATTTTATAATATGTACTTTGTGTACAGAAGTGACGATACAGTAATATACTATATGCTTGTTCCTTCTCTGCCCTCTGTAACACTGTGCATCAGATGACTGTAGGTTCCTTTGTTGGGCTTCATTGATGAAAACCCATAAAACCAGTAATTCAATCATATTCCTTACTTTAAGGCAGTTTTCACTTATTTTAGCTTGATTCACAGCAGTTTGACTTTATTAATAGAATTGCTTTCATTGCAGCAATCAAAATATGCAACTTAAATGGCTTACAAGTAGGTGGAATCAGCTGTTAGTAGCTGCATTTTTATATGCCTTCAGGGATTATATTGTGCCTTAGTTTCCAGAACAAATATACATGTGATCCTACAGAGTATAAATACATTGGTGTATCATGAGACATCTTTAGTACCCTATATTTCCAGAATTTTATTTGATGAGGGATGCACGGAATATATGTAAATACAAGTTATGTTAGATTTGTTGAGAGAAGAAATCTGAAATCAAAATGAAAATGTTATATGAACTTAGCTTTCCTCCTTCCACCCTTTGCTTAATGTCAAATGTTGATTTCCCACCCGTTGTTTATTGTTCAAGTGGTAGATTTCCTGTTCCAGGGTGTCACTGTCCTGGACACAGGCAGTACCTCTTACATCTTGGTGTGAGGGTCTTGGAGCCACCCAGTCAGTCATTTTATAGTGTCAGCAATGGTTTAGAAATCACCACTATACTTCAAAGCAGAGGCAGTGAGATATTCCAAGTTAGGAAGAGGGAATGCTCCTGGGGTGTTGCAATGATTACTTTCTAGGGGTAAAGCTTTCTGCTAAATTTAAAATATACTATTTAGAGGAGTATTGAAAATAACACAGTTTTACAGAATGAATAAATACTATTCATGGAACGTTACCAACCAGTGTCATGATCAGAACAAAAAGATAAATTGATGCTTCACCACTGGTAACTCAGAAGGATGAAATATAAACATCTTATTATGATAAATGATGCAGTTAAAGATACTGAAACATCAATCGAGTTTTAAACATGCTTATAACTTTTACTGTTATTATTAAGTCTAACAGTCTTTACAACCATCTGATATAAAACTGCCCAGAAACAGCATAAAATCCATATATCAGAAGGCTTTAGGATGAATATTGAATGAAAAACTGCTGAGCTCCAGAATATCTATATTCCAGACTTTGCACAGATGTACCTATAAACAATTTTTTCCTTTTTACAATGAGTAGTATATGTCAGCAGACATTTTCTGCACCATGTGAGTAATACCTGGTTCTTTCTAGCTTTTCTCTATTTGTCTAATTTCTGTAGAGGCATTGGATACATAGCACACTATGAGCCAAGGGCTTCTGGAGTAACATTTGATTTTACTTTGCTTTGTGACAATGAGCGACACTTGTTATATTTATTTATCCATTCAAAATTTATGAAGAGGAAAGGATTACTCATGTATCATTTAACTGCACTGGAGGATGGACTTAAACCATCTTTGAATTTTATATCCTTTCCAACGTATTAGGACTAATGGACAAATTAAGAATTTTGAAGTATGTTTTAAGAATATCTTGCACCATGTAAAAAATCTGTAAGTGTGCCTCCTTGTAAAATTCAGAATTTTTACTATAAAAGTATTGGGTTGAGAGGCATTTGAGTGAGTGGTTATCTATTTAGTTTGCATGACCATTATGTCAAAGGCAATAAGCAGAGCTTTGTGAACGCTGCAAATTTCGGTTCCTGGGAATCAGTCTTAACAGGTCAGGGATGGAAATTAGGTCTTAAATAAATTTAGAGCTAGCAAAACCCCAATCC
>NW_008688511.1:29635-66705 GCF_000695815.1 Acanthisitta chloris | reverse complement strand
AAGAGAAGTTGGAAGAGATACTAATTTTATTTCTAATTAAATTTTTTAAAAAAACTTTCTCAATTAAAAAGTATTCTAAAGTTAACTGAGAATATACTTAGTGTTTTAAATGAAGCATTCGGAGTACGTGTATTGTGTAACTAGCATTGAGGCTTCTCAGCATGAAGATGACAGCATTAAAATGGTGAAATTGTAACAATTCTTGTTTCAGTAATTTAGTAATTTTGCACTCCAGTAACTGTGCTTTTTTGGAGGAGGTTGCAAGATAATATGTTACCAACACAAGTAGTTGTAAATATCATATTCCTCTGCACATTCCCGCAGCTCAGACCATCTGCTGTCATTTAGCTCACAATATCCTGATGCACTAATTGCTTTATAGCTTCCTATTCTATTTTTTTGTTTCTTCCATCTGAAAGCTGCCTACTACTACCTCAGCAATATTGCTAAAATATACCATAGCATTTTGGAGAGGTTAACACAATACTGTGATTAAATATGCAGGGAATTGGTGGGGTTTTTTTTTGTTGTTTGTTGGTTGGTTTGCGTCAGTTTTTTTTGTTGTTTGTTGGTTGGTTTGCTTCAGTGTGTTTTTGGTTTTGCTGTTGTTTTTGGAGAGGAGTTTGGAGAGATGGAGTTGTCCCATCACTGAGGTTTATTTCAAGGTCAGGTCTAGAGACTTGGAGATCTTGGTTGATACCTGAGGTCAAGGTAGTGGCAGTTGCAATTGATTGCAATTTCAATCAATCTAAGTTTGTTGGCCTTTACAATATCTTCTTGAATTGATTTGTATTTGGAAGTCTGTGTTGAAGACATTCCACATATCATGAATACAAAATTGTGGGAAGAATGTTACTGTAATTTCTTCTCTATTAGAGTCCACAAAATAATAGAATGTTCTTTGGTTTTATTGGAAGAAAAAGAAAAAAATTGATTTCTAAGAATATATGACCTTAAATTTTAAGTCTGTGAGGTCTCTGATAAGGCTTCACTAATTTTTCAGTGCTTCACATTTTCACATGTCGTCTCAGAAAAGAGTAGGGTAACACTGAGTTATTGTTCACCAATGGGAGATGGTCAAGATGAAATGCTGATTTTCATGGAAATTACTGTGCATCTTGTGTGAATAAACATTTTCTGTGCATGTGTTTATGTGTACATGTAACATGCATTTTGTAGCTGATTTTAGTTTGCTTAATTTTTTAATTTTAATTTGAGAATCAAATGACACAGTAAATTCCTTTACAAGAGTTAACCAAGTCAAATGCAAAGGAATGAATGATGTCATATAATACAATCTGTGGATTATCCTCATGTCTCTTAGAAGATTATAGGCTATATTTCCTAGTAGACAGTCTTTCTATGACCATACAGTCCTGAATATGTGAAATTAATTTATATGTTACTGTAAGTTTGTTGCACAGTTTAATACTTTTCAACAATTTGTACCATTGGGCTATTTTGTGTATGAAATCTGAATACAGGCACTGTCAGAAAAGCTTCTAATAGTTCCATGAAGTTAAAAAACAATACAAACTGTCACAGAAGAAGAGAGTTTAAAATATTCTGTGCTACTTTCATAATGAGATGGAATATTTGTCCTTTATTATAACTTCCTTTCGATAAAATAGACTTGCCGACTAGATCATCTTTTTTCTTTTAACTTGTTTCATCTGGATATTGACAGTTGAGTCAATGCTATCTAATTTGTGTTTTTTAGAAAAAAAAAATCTTGCTTCTCATTCTCCTGTATCTTTTGATATCCTAGGTTCCTAAACCAGTAGACTACTCTTCACAACTCTGGTGAGTCGCTGTCTTGTCTTACAAGAATCTCTGAGGAAAGAAGTCATAGAAAGCAACTCTGCTTACTACGGTTTAAATTATATCAGTTTAACCTTTCTAGGCTTCAGAAGAAGGCATTGTGTAGTGGTTTAGGAAAGTGGCACCACGCTTTGCCTAAAAGCATATCTGATATAATGAAGTGCTTAATGATTCTGACATTTTGTTTACAAGTCTGTAGCTGGGCAGCCTTAGTCCCAGAGGTCTGAAATAGAACAATAAGAGATGAGTAAAATATAAAGCATGGAAGAATATCTTACATGTTAAGTGAATAAAGGAAGGAATAACATTCAATGCTTCATGTATCATGAATAATTATGCATTTCTGTTAAAAAACACCCCCGTGTCAAAACTGTAGGTACAAGGGGTACTTGGGGGTATGGCTAAGGGGTGTTTGTTGTGGTGCTAGGTTGACAATTGTACTAGATGATCTTGGAGGTCTCTTCCAAACTTGGTGATTCTGTGAGTGTATCAAAATGGCAACCACTGCTGCTCCTTGGCTTATGTAGTGTGTGAACTCCGAAATTCAGCTTGCTTCTCAAAAATACCTGGTGCTTCCAAACTTGGTGATTCTGTGAGTGTACCAAAATGGCAACCACTGCTGCTCCCGGGCTTATGTAGTGCGTGAACCCTGTACTGAAATTCAGCTTGCTCCTCAAAAATACCTGGTGATTCTGAGAGAACAGAATAAGCATCACCTGTCTTCTTTCACTGGTTTTTATGCTTCGTCATTTAGTCATGAATTCCCAATTCCTGATGATTGAAATCATTACCTAAATATCTAAATACTAGTTTTTCTTGACGTGTCTTCTTTCACTGGTTTTTATGCTTCATCATTTAGTTGTGAATTCCCATTTCCTGATGATTGAAATAATTATCTAAATATCTAAATACTAACTTTTCTTGACATGCGAAAGAGAATGTTTAATATTTAAAATTGGTATTTTGAATTAATTTCTAATATTTGCTCTATTTATAACTTTGTTAGAAGAAAGCATATCATTGGGATCAGTCTTTATCTTCTGAGAATTTGTAGTAAACAACTAATTTTTACTTAAAGCTCCTTTCTAATTGCTAATGATGTATTAGTATGATATTTTACATAGTAGTGGCCTGTGATGGTGAGTGCCTTTTGACTGCTTTGTAAAATGCTAAGATAAGCATAATTTTCCTGGAAGCTAGGTCACTTTCCCAATTAACAGTTTAACCTCTGGATTTGCAAATAAATGTCTGCTGACAGCCTCTCATGATGTCCCATCCAAACCAGCAAGGCAGAGCAAGGGCACAAATCTGCTTATGCAGTCAGTCAGTGACTTGTCTTAGGTTTCAACACTTAGCATCAGCTCTTTCATATTAAGCTGATTTCTTTTTCCCCTCTAAATGTTTAGTATACCCATTTCACTTTAGCCTTTAGAGGTTATGCATAATTATAAAACCAAATAAGTGTCTTTGTGTAAGTACCAATTTTTCCTATAGGTCTTTTTTTGACCTAATATACCTCTCGTGGCCGATTCTCCAGTCTCTTAAGATAAATCTCACTAGAACTCAGGAAGGTTCAAAAGTTCTGGACCACTGTTGCATCATTTCACTTGCAACAAATGATTCAGAAAAAGCCAATGTTTTTCATGAACTTTTCAAGACAGTTACTCATTTAGCTAATGCTCAGGCTTGAGTACTTTCCTTAGCAGACATTGTATTCAACATGCATGACATGTGCACAAGTACTTTTCTAAGTAAGAATTCCCCCCATCCCCATCCTCCCCAGTGGAATTCTTCATGCCTTATTCTTCATTCAGAGATCTGGAAGTGGTATTCAATTGAAACTGATGCATTTTTAGGTTCCCATCATATGCAGAATATTAGGACTCTGTATTTCATATTTTGTAGACCTTTGGAGCTTTGGAAAAAAACCAAAGGCAATTTTTATTTTTCTCTGTTCCAGGTTTGCCGGAGCAATGGAAAGATTGCAAGCAGAGAGTGAACTTATTAACAGAGTAAACAGCACTTACCTCGTGCGGCACAGGACCAAAGAATCGGGCGAATATGCAATTAGTATTAAGTAAGTGGAGGTGGAATAAGATCTCAAGAAAGTTTTCTCTTTAAGAAAGTCAGTGCAGGAAAACTGAAGTTGCTGACAGAAGTACCCAGCATTAATAGTAGGAAGGTAGCAATGGCTTTATAATGCTGGTGTAGCAAATGGGTCTACAAAAATGATGGTGTAGTATATCAGCTAAGAGTAAGCAGTGTTTGGACTCTGAAGTGACTAATGTTTCATTGACTTCAGTGAGAACTTCTTGAAGCCCTTTGTATCTCAGATATTTCAGTAAAATGTGGGCTTATAAATTCTGTGGATGCAAATGATTATGAAGGTCTTGTTAGCTTTCATGTTGTTTATCATATAAAAGCAAGAAATACATGGGAATTGCCAATTAGAATGAGCAGTTGAGACTTTTTCTGAGTACTGATCACTATTTTAGCTCTACTTTAATAAATATATTTGGTTGATTAGATGTCAACTTTGTTTTGGCAGATATATGCTTTCTCTTAAGAATTTATTTGTGTGGTGTTCTTGGGCCATGCCCTTAGGTAGTTATTGATTGTGTCTGATTAAAACCACATTTATATTCACAAGTTATTCATTGCCCGCAGGTACAATAATGAAGTGAAACACATCAAGATTTTAACAAGAGATGGCTTTTTCCACATTGCAGAAAACAGAAAATTTAAAAATTTAATGGTAAGCATTGATTAGGTTTTTAACAATGTGAGATTTTCTATGTAGCTGTTGCTGTTATTGAGAGCTACTTCGGTTTATGAAATTACGGAAAGCTGTGAGAGATGTGAATTGTGTTCATACCTGCTAATAGGATAATTTTTTATATTTATAGTGTTAGCTCGATAGTTTTATGTGCTTAAAACTGCATATTTATAGTTAGGACTGGACTTGTGTCCCTTGTGGTGATGTAGAAGAGAGGAGGAATTTGAATCCCATGCATCAGCCCACTATGGAGTTACACTGAATCTTGAAAGGAGAGTTTGTTGTCTTTGTAAATGTTTATGTAGTAATGATCCCTAAAAATAGCTGGTTGAAGTTTCCTTTCCAGCCCATGTACATGTGTACTGCTGAACATAATGATGCTGATGCAGCTGGGTCAGAGAGCCCAGGAAAACTCAGGAGAGGCTGGTTTTCCTGGTCCTAGTGCACCAGGCTAAGAAGAACAGCTAGTGGATGGGGCTGTCTAAACTGCTGATAGCTCAGAAATAGTTCCTTCTTATAAATAAGAGTTGGGTGTTATTCCTGCTCAGTGAGTTTTCAGTGTTATGTCAGTCACTTTGTACTGGGAAGAAGTTTCTCTTTGATTTGAAAGAATTTCTTGATGGCTCATTTTGCTCAGACAAGACTGATAAACACAAGTGTCTGAATAAACTACCTTAGCACATTTGTAAAATTTTACTGCTTAAGCATTTTCTGGTGCATTGTTAAAGGAAGCTCATTCAGTATATTATATTTAGTGCAATCAATTGGATTAAAGCTTATGCTGCATGCATACTGAACTACTCTGAAATGCTAAATAAAAATTAAGGATAATGCAAAACAAGAGTAGGGAGAGAAGCTTTCAAACCAAGTAGCCTTAGAAATCATAAGGTTCATCATGTCCATAGAAGGACGTGGAGCTCTTGGAGCAAGTCTAGAGGAGGCCACTAAGTTGCTCAGAGGACTGAAGCATCTCCCCGATGAAGACAGGCTGAGGGAGTTGGGGCTGTTCAGCCTGGAAAAGAGAAGGTTTTGTGGAGACCTCATAGCAATTTCAATATCTGAAGGGCCTACAAGGGAGCTGGAGAGGGACTCTTTGCTAGGAACTGCAGTGATAGGACAGGGGGTAATGGGTTCAAATTAAAGGAAGGGAAGTTTAGGTTTGATATTAGAAAAACATTTTCTACTGTAAGAGTGGTGAGGCACTGAACAGGGTGCCCAGGGAAGTGGTAGTTGCCCCAACCCTGGTGGTGTTCAAGGCCAGGCTGGATGAGGTCTTGAGCTGCCTGGTCTATTGGGGAGGTGTCCCTGCCCATGGCAGGGGGTTGGGACTAGATGATCTGTAAGGTCCATTCCAACCCCTAAAAGTGTCTGATTCAATGATGCTAATTTAACCACTGATACTCTGTAAAACAAGAGCATCCTACAAGTGGTGAAAGACTAAATGGTATTCTGTTGTTTGCCTGACCCTGTTTGAAATAAGTGCTCATTAGAATGGGAAGAACATAAATTTCCTGACGAAAAATGCACCAAGCTGTTTCTGAACTCTAGTGTCTTCACTTCACACTTAAAAAACAGTGAAGTGTTTAGTGTTAGGGCTGGAGACCTTGAGGTCTTACCACTGGTAGCAATAGAAGTCATAGTGTTCCTCAAATGAATGAGTGAGGTGGCTGCTTAGTCTGCAAACACTACGAATGATTCATTGGAAACTGAGAACATATGATCACTCTCAGGATCTTGACCAAGCATGTCAGGTAGAGTCACATGCTGCCAGGTATCACCTTCTGGCAGTGATGCAGTTTAATGCACTGGTGCAGGTTTCAATGTAGAGCTCAATGATCAGAGATAAAAGTTGTATTAAAAATGAGCAAAAAGAGTATGCCTTGCATCAAATAATTGAGAGGGCAAAAGAAATTTCTAGTGTCAAGGCCTCATCACTACCAGATTAGCCTTACTAACATTCAGTTAGGAAAAAATTATTTTATAACACAGTTTTTGGGCATTTTGAAGTCTGCCCTTGAAAGTTTAATAGATAAATAGTAGTGTGGTAGTGTAAATACAATTTGTATGTGCTGTGGAACAATTGCTTTGTTCTGGGTTGATGGTGCAAGAGAATAAGTAACAGTGTCTGGAAGAAGAGAAGGACAAAAGTAGTCTGAGTGGAAGTGTGAGCAGAAGAGAGACAAAACCAGCAGCCATGGAAACTGCAGTGACAGTGTTCTGTACTGCTTTGGAGGTAAAAAAAAGTGGAACACCTCTTGTACATACTTTTCATAGTACATTTCAAAAACTTTCAAGAGAGTAATTAAAATGTGCTGAGTGTGTAAAGCAGGCCAAGGTGCAGTGAAAGGTCAGTGCTGCTGCTGCTGTGAATCATGGTAATGTGACAGACTCCTGAGGAGCCCTATCCATGCTGGCAGGGACTATGTACCCTACTTCTGTGTTTGTAAGCTTGCTACTATGATTTCAGCCATGAATATTTTAGAGGCCAGTTGTTTGTCAACTGTTTGCATAGAAGAACAGTATTAAAAACTAAGCTTGTAAAAGTAACTGAATATTCGTTACCCAAAGTAATTGCATTTTGCTTCAGTTTGGAATCATTTGACTTATTTTTCCGACGAAGAAAATGTGTCCAGTTGGAATTCTTACTATCTCGTAATTGCATTTTGCTTCAGTTTGGAATAATTTGACTTATTTTTCCAACAAAGAAAATCTGTCCAGTTGGAATTCTTACTATCTTTACTAAACAACATAATTCTTACAGATTATGCTATGCAAAATGATAACAAAAGTTTAATAGTAATTAGTTTTCCATTTATCCAGAAATCCTATGTAGGATGTTGCTTGCTTACAAATCACTCTCACTATTACTTTGGTAATTTGAATGTCTAGATACTCAGTGATAATATGTGACATAAAATGTCATTGCTGACATTGTAGCTTGTATGATGTGCGTACCAGACAGCAAAGCCCCAAAAGTTCTTAGTCTCCTTGCTTCTGCTTACTTGGAGTGCCTGGCAGGGCTGTGATTATGAACTGTTAAAAGCAGGTGTAGATTTTAGTTAGCTTGGGACTCTGCCTTAGAACATGGTATGATTTCTTTCTTTGGACCTAAGCTTGGCTTGGTCAACTTTGATTTTGGAAATCTAAATTTAAGTGGAATGAAGTGTCAGTTTTACAGTAAATACATTGCTTTGTGCTTAGATTTCTGAAGAGTGAAATGCCACGTTTGAAGTATTATTAATCAATAGAGGTAGGTTTGCTTTGAATTGTCTGGTCACTTTTAATCTTGTTCTAGGCTTTGTGTATAAACTGTGTGATATTGGCATTACTAGGGCTAATTCAAATGTAAGAGACAATGACAAGAGTTGAAGCTTGCAAAGGAGTATTTGAGCTAGTGTTTTATATTTATGTATATAAATTGTACCTATATATGTAAAATATCTCTGTGTGTACATAGGAATATTTATGTTATGTATATATGCACACTTATACACACAGAGAGAAGATAAAATTGTGGTATTGGGTACAAGGGCAATGTCAAATGCTGGAGTTTTGAGTCAGTGTGCAATGTCTGACACTCCCTCACCCTGCCCCTTCCTGAAAGTTTTGCATGGTCTGTGTATCTGCACATGAAGTTGCTTGTGACTTATAAACTTATATGCAAGCCCTATGCCTTATTTCAGATATGTGTATGTAGATGTACATTTGCAGATAAGCATCGCTTAGCATTGCAAAAGAAATTTGGGCAAAGCAATTTATTGTTACATCCTTAACAAGCAACTGACCTTGCCTTCTGCCTGACTTGAGTAAAGCAAATAAATCCTCAGCCTGACTTTGGAGGAGTAGTAAATGTTAACTCTGAAAAAAAAGTTTTACTTAACGGGTTTGTTTGGTTTGTTTTTTTTGTTTTTTATAAATGGCAGTGTAAAAGCTGTCCATTTTTCAGGTACTTGATTTTTTTTGCAAAAATAAAGATGTATTGTGGGATGTTGTGTTACAAAATAAGGTTATTTGTATGATCAAACTGTCACTGGCTGCACACCAGAATGTTGAAAAGGATGTGATTTCACTTTCCAATGACATAGTCATTTTTCCTTTCTGAAAGGAACTCGTAGAATACTATAAGCACCACTCTCTCAAAGAAGGTTTTCGAAGTTTGGATACTACCCTTCAATTTCCATACAAAGAATCTGAAAATTCAGTGGGACAAAGGAGTAACAGAACAGGTGGCAACCGTGAGTATTATACATTTTTGTATCTTGCTTTCTGCCATACATGTATTAAAAGGACAAGGTACTTTGAACATCTTCATCTTGCATTTTTGACATCTAACCAATTACTATGGTAATGCTTTTAGCTAGGATTTTTTGAAGCTAAGCAGATTCAGATCTGCCAGGAGATTTATAAACATGTCTAGCAAGTTTGTCTTGCTGCCAAACTTAAAATCTCCCTGATATTCAAGAATCTATTAGGCATACTGGTGAGAAATTGCACTGCATACTGCCTAGTTTTTTCAGATATTTGCATATGTGCAGCTACAAGTGTTAATATCTGTGACAATTTTTAATCCTTAAAAAGGGATTTAAATAAATCAGTCTTGTGGCATAGCCCTATGAAATAGCATCCCAGTAATATCACATAATTTTCTCATGAAAAAATAAATATTAGATTTACTATATCATAATTATTTTTATGCCTGGTTTTAGCATTAAATTTTTATTACAGTCCTGTTACTAAGTTTCTGAAATGTAATGATTTACTGTGCAATATAAATAGCAGTTAAGAAGTTTTGAACTTTAAAAATAAACTGAGGAGGTTTACAATGCATGTGGTATCCTTTATTTAACCTATCACAATCTGAGTGGAAGTTAGCATGAGTTTTAGGACATGTACATGTTAAATGTTAATGATAAAAGCTACCACATGATTGGCCTCTGGAAAATATATCATGTTTCTTTCAAAAAGCAAGTATTAGATTTGCTGTTCTGCAGACAGTGGCTGCATCTTTGTACTGCAACAGATAATAAGAGGAAAATAAAAATTAACAGGGATTTTAACAATATGAAAACAGCTGGAAAGCCCAGAAAGTCCAGTCTAGTCTTTGTGATGATGCTGATGCTGGCTTTACTGTAGTTTTATGTATTTGTGAGCTTTTATTTCCTTGCTTGCTTCTGTTGCACAGCATTACTAGAACTTTGGAGACTTTCCTGCTCTCCTAATTTAAGTGAAGATAACTTAGAACAGGTGATTGTAAGAAACCAGTGTGTGTCAGTGCATTTCATTTATTCTGTCTCTGCCTCCCAATTCCTCCTCCTGCCATTTCTATTCTCATTCACTGTTTTCCAGGACTTCTGTCAGTTGACTCCTTTTTATGCTGTACATCCCCATTCTTGGTGAATTCATCTGTCCTGTCCTTTCTTCTCCCTTTAGCTTGTGATTTCCCTGTGCTTCTCACTTCCTCTTATCATCCCTTGTGCTTTCCTCATGCCTTGCCTCCTCATAGCATTTGGGTTATTAATAATTGAGGGGACATGTCCTGATTAACTTAATTTGCATTAGTTTGAGTTATTCTTGACTATGAGCAGAACCAGATTGTTTTCTTTCCTGGGCCCGTTAGAATGTATCTGTACTGTCCACCAGTTTATTAGTCTGCAAGAGCATTAGCTCAGTTGTTTCATGCCTTACAGGATTCAAGATTTATGGCACATCCTCATCAACTTCAGTCATCATATAGAAGCAAACATCTGTTTCATGCCTTACAGGATTCAAGATTTATGGCACATCCTCATCAACTTCTGTCATCATGTAGAAGCAAACATCATCTACAAGTTCTTTAGGCAGTAGGTGGAAGAACAAGAGAAATGAGTGTGGGATGCTCTCATTTTAGTCAAGAGCATGAGGAATTGCATCTCCACCACAGCAACTGTCAGTCCTTTAATGCTGCAAACTATGCTGTCAGGTTTTGTTTTAGGCCAAACTGATCATAAAACCCTCTCAATTTTCAAACTCCTTGTGTAAAACCTAATAGATTTCCATAATTCTGATTGGATTTGACAGTTTCCTTTTAAAGCATTAGCATGTCCCCATGAATGTGGTGGCTTATTGTTGTTTTGTTGTTGTTTTCTTTGTTTCATTTGTTTAACCAAAACATCCATGATGAACAGTCTATCTGTGGGTCACACTGCTCAGTTTTAAAGCTGTCCTGTTTGTTTTTACCAAATTGGTGATAAATTAACCTATATCTAGGCTGTGTGAAATCTGTTGTGCTGAATTTGGAAAGAAATTGGGAAACTTGAGGCTGTAGTTTAGTGGAGGAAGCAAATAAGTTGTGGGGCAGCAGTTGGACATGGAGTTTACTGCACAGCCCTCAGTGTGGAGCACCACACAGCTGATTTTTTTTTGACATCTTCCCACATAATCCCAGTGCAAGGAAAAGAGTAGTTCAAAGCAAGTCAGACAAGGTAGCTGAAGAGAGAGAGAGGCACTTTGCCATTTTATTTTATTTTTTCAGTTGTGCAACCACTCAGCACGGGGCTGAAACTGGGGAATGCAATGGGTTTTTTCAGTCTGAATCTGATTTTAAAGAGGATTTGGGTTTCAACTCAGTATTTTGGTAATTTTCATCTTTTCATTTACCCATATGGGGCAAGAAAAAGAATTGTCATTTCATTTTACTTGTAATTTCTAATATGAATAAAATAAATCACCTTGTAACTTATTACATTTTCAGGGAATAAAAATCTGCATTTGTGGAGATAGTTAATTTGGTTTCCCACTTGGATTTAGAACTTTGCTGTTCAGTCTTCTGGTCTTGCAGAAGTCACCAACACTGTTCTGGTATTCTTTGTACACTTTTAATGGTTGTAAAAGCTGCCAGACATTGACTTTTCTCAGTATAGAAATTCAAGTTAACTGGGAAGACTTTTGGGAAATGGTACATTGTTTCTTCTTATTGTTTCAGTTCTAGGCTTTTCTGTATGCAGTATGATAAAATTTTGGTTTGCCACACAGGAAAATACTAGTTCTTATATTAGATTAGAGGGGTGATCTACCATTTAATGCAATAAAGGCAAAAATGGAAGAAAATTGGACATTATTCTATGGAATAGCTTTTGGCACTTTATTCTGATCTGCTGATGCAGAGCACCATCATATTGAGAAGTTTGAGGTTTATGAAATTTAGGTTTTAATGTAGCATAAATTATGAAGCCAAGTAGTATTTGAGTGACTGTTTTTAATTGTCTGTTGACTAGGAGTAGATATATTAAGTAGTTATGTTATTCTACTGCTTAATACATTAACCGTGTAAAAGTATCTGTTAATAAAGTAAAATGAAACAAGGGTCATCCCAACCCTTAAGGAACCAAAAGAATTCAACCTTTCTGCTTAAAAGCCAACACACTTATCAGTGAAGCTGAAAAATAGGCCAGTTGTCTGTCTAAATCTTGGAGGATTTATTTGCCCACATGGGTTTACTTGTCCAGAATTTCACATGTAAAACCAAACCTTCAGCTATATCCAACAGAAAATTGAAGATAATGTATGGTTAGAAAAGGAGCAGCCACCCCTTGTATAGAACCTAACCTGTCATTATTTCTGGGTGCTATTCTGGTGGCAATTATTTGCCTCTAAGAATGGGCACACTACTTGGGTCAGGTGGCCTTTTTTGGTTTGTGTAATGCATTTCCACATCAAGCTGTCACCTGGGGTTGCTAGATGAAGTATAAAGGAGTTCCTCAGGTAACCTCATGCATTCCCAGAGAATCCATTTAATATTAGAGATGGAGAAAGGATCCCCACTATGAAGGATCATTAGGGTGCAAGAGTCCCTGGAGCATGTCTCATTTGTATTCATCTGAGATACTAACCTAGACTGCTATTGGTTAGTGTTGTGGGATTTTATTTAATTTTTTAAACAAATAACCCATAGTTTATCAATGTTAAAATACAATATCAGTCCTGTTTATTTTATTTGTGCTTGTAGTGCCATTGTCACAAATGTGTCATCCAGGTAAGATGCACAAAATTATATCATTATTTCCACCATGGATTCTTGCATAAAACAGTTGTAGCCATCATAGCTTTTCAAATGGCCATTTTGAAGCAAAATGATTTTGTTCCATATATACTCACAGGGAATGAATTCAGAGAAGCAACTGTATGTGATGAATATAATCCTGCTACATTTTTAAGGAACATTCTTCTTCAGTAATTATAGGTATTATTAGGCATAATTTAAAGGCTACATTATCATTTATCCAGTTGAGTGAGGATGAACTTTCTTTTCCAAATCAGAACTGGAAGCCAAGATCCCATCTTTATTAGCCATGCACACTACATATATTCATTGCCTCTTCAAAAGAGGGACAAAATATGAGAACATGTCAATAAACTGTAATTCCACTCAAAGAAATTCTAGTTCACTTCATCTGATTTTTGTATTTAAAAATACATTGAGCCTAGTTTTGTTGACACAATAGAGCAAGTGCACCTCTAAGCTTTGGGTTGATGTGCTGGTTCTGCTGAGGCCAAACTTAGGCTTTTTTTGATTGCTCAAAGTTTTTTTTTCTCAAGTCAGGAAAAACTGCAAAGATGAGCAATACTGTTTGGGCCTTAGAGGATGAAGTTTAGCTGTGGAATTCCTATTGATGTTAATGACTATCAGGGCAAAATACATATTTTTTTTTTCCATGCCATAATATGGAACTCTGGTTCAACTGGTACTTGACTATATTCCTAAGTGCATGTGAATAGTCTTGAGCTCAAGAGGAATTCTTATGTATGCATGAATTCTTGCTTTTTGTAAGATGTGGGGCATACAAAGAGTTAGAAAAAATTCTGCTAAATATGAAAATATTTCTGAGAGTCTGCAGTTAGAACTTGCTTCTCTGAAACCCTAAATGGGTGTCTTCTTTCTACTTTACTCTTTGAAAAATGCAATTGTTAAAAATTAAATCATGGATCCAAATTTTCTAGTGATTACAGTCAATTTCCTTCCAGACATCCTTAGTAGGGAACCTTAGTTTCCTTATTATCAATGAATGATATAGTTAAAAAACTATTATTTAAATCTTATGCCAATATTTCAATGTTCTTTTGCTTTTCTCTTTTTCTCTTTCTTTCTCTAAGCCCCTTCTTTGTTCTGTGGGTTTTCTTTTGTAACTCCTCCAGACTACAGCTTTGTTCCCCCTTCCTCCACTCCTTTCTGGTCAGGTACTGCTTTACTGCTTTTATATTTCTTCTAAATTTGTTTCTGTTGTTTCTGTGTGGAGCAAGCAAGGGAAGGGACGAATCTAATATTTTATTTCTTCTCTGACTCCAAAACTAAGTTACTACATGTTATTCTTGGAGTGTGACAAAGATCAAACCCTTAAACTTTTGAATTATCATTGCTTATTACAATAAGCAATTTGAATAGGTGTTGCAAACTCAATAGTTGCAGCAGATTCCATAATGACCACTTCATTTGCTATGTAGCCAACATCTAGAACCTATATATGTCTTTAGTGTATTTGTTCAAATGCACAAACATGGAAATTTCACTAATTTTAGGTAAATGATATATTCGTCCCATCCCTGCAGCAAACCACACTGCAGTAGCATCTTAGAATACAATAGTTTTTTTTGGTGGAGAATGCTTTCTTTAAATTCTGCATTAACATTGTTAATTAATTTTGCCCATCTGTTTTCTAAATATTGCTTCCTTTATTCTCATTTAACCATTTCTGGCTTTATTAGATGCAACAGTTTTAAACTAAGAGGCTGCATAAAAATACTGAAAGTCATGGCGGTGGTGGCCTCAGTGCATCAGTACAGCTAGGACTTGCTCTGGTATCTATGATCTAGTTTTCAAAGAAATGAACTGCACAGCTGGACAGCTTAAGAATTTCACTACTAGGAAGGTGAATGCCTTTGAGGAGCATATGGAAGGAGCTACTACTGTGGAGAACACAGCACTCACTCACGTTACACTCGCCGACCTTTGTGTACAGAGGGTGGAGGACATTGCCTGAGTTGTGCAAATCAGGACTGGGACTGGCTTTTCCACTAGGGAAATGGAGATGTAGGCATCAAGATCTGAGGAGGCAGTATGGTTTACATCTGCCTCACAGAGGTCATCCAAACTGTTTAATGTTCTGTGATGGATTCTTAGGGCTTTTTCTAATTTCTTGAGGGGAAAAGGATGCAGGTGGCAGCTCAGTAGTAGAATTGGCTAGTGTTCTTACTTGTGCTGAGCCCTCCCTTGATTGGTGCCAGAGATTTCAATCTCCATGTCTGCTCTTGGATGTGTTGCCCCTTGGTTGTCCACTGTTCTGGCATCAGTTTTTTACATTGCTGACTTCTTACATCTTTTGGCCCAGATACTTTTATTTCCTATCTGTAGTTAGAACACTGACTGAAAATCCAAACTATAGGGCACCCTTCCAGTTGACATTTATTTTTACTGTAGTTAGAACACTGACTGAAAATCCGAACTATAGGACACCCTTCCAGTTGACATTTATTTTTTTAAAGGGACACATCTGTAGAAAAGACTAGTAGAAAGCCATTTTGGTATAGCTATTTACCTTGTGGTCATGACACTCAGTTGTCTGTCCAAAACACCTGATTTGAAACAGAACACAAAGGATTTAAGTTTTAGCCCTTTGTTAAAGGTAAATCCTGTGAGCTTCAGGGTGAGGATAGGAGATGACATCTTCAATTCAACTGCCCAGTACTTGGCTGTAAATTCCATTTGTACTGAAACTGGTATCTTGCCTGTGAAAACAAAATTGTGAAGTGGCCTATGGGGCTTGAACAGCAATCAAAACTCAGTGTTACTTTAAGCCTAGCACACATTCCTATCTATTCCCATATTTAGTTTGAACAAATTTACAATTGCATTCTTTTTTTTATATGAAAAACTGCTTTATCAGAAAAATCTATAATAACTATAACAGTAAGTAAATATTCAATGTCTTGCATATCAGAATATGCTGTGTAAAGTATTTCTTTCTACAAGTACAAAAATATTAAAGGAAAATATTGATCTGTAATTCTTAATTAAGCTTATCTACCTGCATGAATAAGATTTAACATTCTGATTGACAGGCTACATTACTTCATGTGTTTTTAGTTAAACCTTTTTTTAAAATAGCCAAATATTTTGCTTACATTAAAAGAACAAATGCTTATTTCTTGATATTACAAGTTGCTTTTTTTTCAGAAGTATCTTCAGAGCTGGCTTAGCTCTGCAGATATGGAAGTTGGTAACACAGGAGAAGGGTTAAGCTAACTCCTGAGCACTGTGGAGGTGCTGCCCATGCCTCTATAATAGAAGTGAGGTTTGGCAAAGCTGTGCAAGTACATGTACACTGCTTCAAGGAGCATGGAAACTAATACACCAGAGCAACCCTTAGGGCACAGGACTGTGGATTTATGAGGAGGCCATATCACAAGGGGGGAGAAATAGCTACTCAGAGCTTTAATAATAGTATATTGACCTTCATGGGGTTTAAACACGTGAGCTAGACCAGCCTGATGTGATCACATGGAGCCTCTTTTGTTTGCACCCTTCATCAGTGGCTCAAACTAGTATTAAAATTCATTTGCAGCACATCTATCTCATAGCTAATGTCCAACATGCTCTAGTGTAAATCAAAGCTGACTATAGTTCCCCGTTTGCAGAAGGAAAGGCTAGACTAAGTAAAAGTGTGTTTTTCTCATTCACATATGTACGTTTTATTAACCTCCTTCAGATTTCTCGCTCTATTTCCAGTTAATTCTGAGTATCTCTCTCTTAATACATGAGGTTTATTTATTACTGCTTTCTCAATAGCTTCTTTTCTTTTTTTATTGATTTCTCTTTTCCCCCGTCTTTAATTTCTCATTCGGATTCATTCATCCTCCTGTTGGGCCCTTTCTGTCCATTGATCTCTGCTGTTAATCCCATTCTCTCTCCTGATTCTCCCTGTAGCTATCCTCTTTCTCTCCTTCACTCAGTGTTTCTACTCTGTCCCATCTGTACAGATGTCCTTTCCATGCGCTGCCTTCCCTCAATTTTCATTTATCCTGGGATGGCTCTAATTTGGAATTCAGGGCTGATAGTCTCTACTCAAGTTGTTTTTGTGTCTGTGTCACCAGAGAGACATGGTTAATATTTTTTTCCAAAATTAGCACTGTCATTTTCCTGTATTCCATTGCTCATCTGGCTTCCTTTTATATATTTCCTATCATGAGCATCACTTTTATTTGAAAATATGAATGTTGGATTCTAAATTAATCTAAATTCTGCTGCTTTCTGCCTCAAGACTTTTGGAGATATATGGTTTTGATTTCTCTTGCTTCTTTCTCCTTTTCCACTCTGGCTTTGAACTTGAAAAAGAGTTAGAAGTCCTTCTTTTCTCCAAGTCTGCCCCTCTTTCTCAATCCTAATTTTCCTCAGTATTTTCCCCCTTTACTATTCTTGTATGCATTTCTTCCCTCCTTAGTTATTTTTTTTTCCTCCCTCTAATTTGATCACCTTTGCCTCATGTCATCTTTTTCCATACCTCTTTATCTCCCTTCTGGAATCTGAAATTATACCCTGCTCCCCAGAACACTCCTCCTATCCTGCAATGCTTCTCCAAACCTGCCAGTGATATTGCTGCACATTTATGGATGGTTACTGACCTTACAGTCAATAACTGCTCTTTTTTTTGTCTCCAATTTCCCTTCCCTGCAAAATTGATTACTGCAATGCTGATAAAGTATAGGACATAACATTAATGTCAGGATCTAAATGAGTAGCAGCTTCATCTTACTTAGGAAAACATATGTCTGATATATATCAGCTAGATTTTTACAACATTGATGTAAGCAATAAGTTGAGCTGCTGCTTGTCTTTTATATGGCATCTTTACATAGTTTATCAATTCCCTGCAAAATTGATTACTGCAATGCTGATAAAGTATAGGACATAACATTAATGTCAGGATCTAAATGAGTAGCAGCTTCATCTTACTTAGGAAAACATATGTCTGATATATATCAGCTAGATTTTTACAACATTGATGTAAGCAATAAGTTGAGCTGCTGCTTGTCTTTTATATGGCATCTTTACATAGTTTATCAAGTATCTGAGAAGCACACCCTACATAAGCAGTCAGGACTTCCTTAGACCACTTTAATTGGAGTAAACTTTAGTGACATGATATAAAAGAGGCCATAATCTGTTGCCCAAGCAGTTTTTTAGGCATTCCATTTTTGTGATCTAATAATAATTTTAAACATAGTATTTGTTATTTTAAAATAAATTGTGTTATCTCTCTAAGATAAAAATGTGTGAACATAAAATGACTTTCATATATATAATGCTATTATGTAAAAGCTTATGTATCTATGACCCAGTGGGGTCAGAAGAAATCTTGAACACAGAACTGTCAAGATTTTTTTAGCTCATTTGATGTGTTTTGTGTTTCGGATTTAAATTAAAGGCAACTAGCTATGAACTTCTAGTATTACATTGTTGAATTCATTCCTAAAATATGTATCTTCATGGCATTTTCTAATGAAGATTGGGCATTTCTAAGAAATTGGAAAGGGTCCTAAGAAAAGAGATGATTATATGTACATTATATCCCTAACCTTATGACCCTGATGGTCATCTAGGATGATCATGTGATGAGTTCTTCTGAAATCTTTTTTAGTAGGAAGCTTGTTTGTGCTCATGAACTCCCATCTGCTCTTATATACACAGGAAAACTGTGGCATTAGTGAAAAAAAAAAAGGTTTAAAATGCTTTGTCCAAATAACCAACCACAAAATGTAGTAGAATAGCAGATATTCTTTCTGAACTGCTGAAGACTTTTATCTGTTAAGTGCCATGCTCACTTTCCTCTCATTGTCCTCACACTGGAAATGTTGAGGGTTCCTATTGCAAATTTGGATATTCAACATAAGGATTGGAAACAAAATTTCCTGTAAAACTATGTGGGAGTAGGGATTGGTTTTGGAAATGAGCCTTTGTGCACCTTTGCTTTTAAAAATGTATTTAACAGCTTTTTATTTCTTAAAATGTCTGGGCTTTATATTGGCACAATTGTTCAGTATTGATGTATCCTAGAATTGTCAAGTATTAATTTCACAGAATCTTAATTTTGTAGAACAAATTTATTGGTGATTTATAGAATAAACTCCTAAAAAGAGTAGATTTACATCATGCAGATTGTGGCAAATGATCCATGGAAATTTCCTGTGGAAAGTCTGTACCTTTTGCTCATGCTGAGGTTAGCTTCCAATTTTAAGTGCATTAATATTTAACTTGAGAGTTGTTTTTGAAAGAACAGCACCTTATTCTGTTTGTTTTGCTTCATTAGAGGTTTAAAGTTAAATCAACTGTAAATGCTAATAATTCTTTTGGAAAGAAACTAGCGACCTATAAAATACGTTGATGCATGTTAGCTGGCAACAAGTTTTATTATGAAGCACAAGAATACAATAATTGCAAATGTATTTAGCAATTTCAGGGTGGGGGATGTTTTATTTATGGCTCATCTAGTTTAATTTTTGTCTAAAAATGATGAGGACTATTGAAAAAGTCCCATAAATCCCTCCAATTTTTACACCATTCACCTATTTTTAAATCTTCTTAATCTGTGCAGTGCTGTTATTTTGCATAAAGTGAATGCCAGTGTATGTTGTTGTGAAATCATTGTTCTATATTTTACAGTATTTTTTGCATTAGTTTGGTAGCCTTCGATTAACAAACCCTAATATCACCATCTGCTTCATTTCAGTGCTAAGCCCAAAGGTGATAGGCATTGCCATAGCCAGGTATGACTTCTGTGCAAGAGACATGAGAGAACTGTCCTTATTGAAAGGGGATGTTGTAAAAATTTACACCAAGATGAGTGCTAATGGCTGGTGGAGAGGTGAAGTAAATGGAAGGGTAAGACTAATTTTTTTTTTCTTTTTCTGTGTCTCATTTCTTCCTTCACTGACAGTGATTTTGTAAAGCAAATAAGGTGTATTCCTACATGATAAACCTTCTTTGTATTTTTAAATTCACGAGATGCAACATGTTCTTATCTGTGTTTCATAGGTGCCAGGCACTCTTGCCAGGTGCCTTTCCCAGCAGTTGGTTATTTAATGTGGCCTACCAGGTTGAATATTTGGGCAAGATTATATGGTTAGAAAAATAACAAGCATTAATAGTACAGCTAGGGGTGACCTTTCTTGAACTGTTTTGCACACATGTATTTGAGGTCAAAAGCTCAGGCTCCTGGTGCTGTGGAACTCTGTTTTGGGCTTAAACACAGAGTGATTTCCACACCTTTCTGCCAGACTACAATGCAATGGAATCATCAGCCTTTTTTTATTGGAGTCTGCTTCTTTGATTTCTAAAAATGGGGTTCATATGAAGTAGCATATTTAGCTGGGATTTTTACCAAGTCACTTTACACTGCACCCTGAGACTTGCATGAAAATGAAGTTTCAGTTTTGACCAATAAAGGGTTTATTGTTTCAATCTTAGTTTATTGCTTTTTAATGCAGATTAGTCAGAAGTATTTGAGGCTGCTCTTTCCACGTCTAAAGGGCTGAGATGCAGGGTCAGGCAATATGAGGTGACAGAATGGAGATTGGCTGGAAACTGGAAATGATAATTGCAAGTCCAGTTTAAGCGAGTGTCCAGATTTATTGCTCTTTGCAATTTGGAGAAATTTTTTTAATGTACATGAGCTTGGTTATAATCTTAAAGTGAAATGGTCAATTAGATAAGAAGAAATAGGGAAGCAGAAGGAATAGCAATCAACCTGTATACATTTTACATGTGAAGGAAGCTGAACATCTCATTCTACAGGATGCCCTGTTACCCACTAGCATTCTTAGTGATAGCTTTCATAGTCTGGACTTGAGATCATGAGCTCACCTTTGGAGATAATTTGGCAAGGTAATCTAAACCAAAATTTGTGCAGTTCTCCTCCTAGTCATGCTCTAGGTTTGCTTTTGAGTCCTTTCATAAGTGTTAAATTGACTTTAGGTTTAAAGAAATTTGAGTAAGAAAACCCTAAAGCAAATAGACAAAACAATAAGAAATATATGGCATTGCTTCACTGTATGTCTTGGGCAGTCCTTATTTGACACATCATTAATTTCAGAATGGACATGGCATTTTAACTTATGTAGTATATAACACTGGACTGTGCCATCCAGTTCTGTCACATGTAAAACTTGCTTTGGTGGAAATGAAATTTAAGTAATTGTAAGCAATCAAATCACTCGTGGTTTCCTTTGTCAAAGGATTTCCTGGACCTGACCGAAGCCTTTTAAATATTGAACTCCTCATTCAAAAAATAGCAGCATCCTGCCTGTAGTAAAACTACTTCTGCTCTTAGCATTTTTCTGCATGTTTGGACTTAAAATTTGTGCAGAACTGTTTTAGGTTTGTGTGGTTGTTATTTTTTTTGGTTGGTTCGTTTTTTTTTTTGTTGATGTTGAAGAAGTGGGGTAGAGGGTGTTGGTCTCCAAATTGCTATTCTGTCATTTAGGGTTCTTACCCTAACTGTGTCAGGTCAGTCAAGCTTATCTTTGTAATCTTATTGGTATATTTTCTGAACAGACCCATCCTTCTTTTGCCTAGTTCAGCTGTTAAAAAAACTCTGTGCATCTCATGTATTATTTTGTTCTGCTTTTCCCCTTTTTAGGTGGGCTGGTTTCCATCAACTTATGTTGAAGAGGACGAATGAATTAAAAACTTTACTTTTTAGGTGGGCTGGTTTCCATCAACCTATGTTGAAGAGGATGAATGAATTAAAAACTTTCCTCTGCTGACCAGCAGTTTCAGGGATTGTAAAATTTTAGTATGTTCATCATGTTATTAGTCTTGTTAAGTATTTAAGCAGCAGCATTTTTGTCTGTCTGTACCTTCCAGTCTTAATGTTGGGATTTACACAGAAGTTTGGGCTGACAGATTATTACCTTGCCCAGAGCTGTGCAAGAAACAACCTGCCAGTTTTCCATCATGGGAGATAAGTACAAAGTCCAATCCTCACCTTCCCAGAAGATCTCTGGAAAGCAAAATTCTTTGTTCCTTTTCATTTCACCCCATATTACGCCACAAATACTAATGATGGCTGAATATTTTATGCCTCTATTCTTCAAGCTAACATCTGTGATGGTACAAGGAGATGAAGGCTTATTATTTCTTATCACTGCATGCAGAGAACAGAGTTCAGTCATCCCAGTGGGCATAGTCAGTAGAGTTCTCTTGAAACATCAAACTACTTTGCTTATCAACTTACAGTTTTACAGTCACAAAAACATTCTGAAGGAAATCTGTAGTAAATATTAGTAGTATTCATGCATATATAATTACTTAAGTGACTACTTTGTGGTCCTGCCTAAATCTTCTAACAATCTCTTTAAAGACATTTTAAAAAGGTGTAGTGATGTGGTATTACTTAAAAAAAAATCCACAAAGTGTAATTGTGGGATCCTTTCTTTGTCATCTGAAGCCTTTTTATGTGAGGCTTTTTCTTTTAGCAACTGACCATAAAAGTGCAAATGAGGATAGTCATGGCAAGATGAGTTTTAAGATTTTCATAATTAACATTAAATAAATATTGTAGACTTATTCTGTAGGAGAATATACTCATGCAAGGTGATGTTGCTTCTCAAGAACAAAACTGTTTATCTTAACCTCTTGATTGATTCAGATGAACTTTGATGCTTTCAACTCAAAACTGTTTTTTCCTTGTTAGACAGGAGTTTTTATCACCTTTTGTGCTCTTATAAAGTAATGCAAATGGAACTTGCAGGCTTCTTTCTGCCCTTTCCTTTCTTATTCCCTGGGACATTAATGGCAGTTCAATGAGTGAATGGTCTTGTTGCAATGTTCTGAACATGCCCAAGGAGAAAAATGTGTCTAGGTTAGCGAGCTTGAAAGATCACACCTTGTGAAGTGGTGTGCGCTGCTTGGTAAGGCAGTGTTTTAATGTAGTTATGGAAGAGCAGAAGTGTTGTAGTTAGAAGTTAAAATAAATGTGTACGATGTCTGTTTTGAATATTTAGGTAATGTCAAGCCTGGCTTGAAAACTTGAAAAAGCTCAAGCTCTTAAAGGCATTTTCTTTCTAGGGTAACGTTGGCCAATCAAGAAAGTTAAGTCATCCTGTCCCATATCCTCCCTTGCTTTTCTGTCCTCTTTTCACACAGGCATCTTGCAATTTGTGTGCATAGACACTGCATGATTTAATGCTACAGTTTTTTCACAGTCTACAAGCAACATAATATCCAACATTAGTCCACAGAGCAGAATCTGCTAGTACATATTTCAGTTTCTTATTGGCTACTTGCAGTTTTCTTTGCTTTTTTTCTGGCCTCCTTCTGGCCATCAAGAAGAATCAAGCACAATATAGAGGATTCACAATAATCCCCTTCATCTCCGCAACCATCTTAACCATCTGCTACACTTAGCATACACTGCTGTGTGACAAGGTGAAAGAGAGGATCTTCTAATTAGAAATCCTCCCATTGTGAGATTCAGCCTTGCAGAGGAAATTCTGCTGATGCTCAAACCTTTCAAGGATTTACCTCAAAATTATATAAACTGTGATTGTGTTGAGTGCATTACTTGATTGAACAATTGGGAGCATTTGTAAATATGTAGATAATGCATAAAAATTTTGTAAATGATGTGTACAGGAGTGTAGACTAGAGTATACAATCTCTGATCATGTTTTGCCACACAGTTTGTCTATTGTGAGCTCACTCTGATCATGTTTTGCCACACAGTTTGATTGTCTATTGTGAGCTCGATCCTATATTCCTTAAATAGACAAAGTTAATTGTTTCACAGTTCTGTCTGCTTAAGGAGTAGAGGAATAGGCTATCTAGGTGTGTAAAGTGTTTAGTGCTTTGCTGTCATATAGTTCTGAGAAGAGGCAGTGTTAAATTCAGTATGAGTTGAAAAATACCAGTCATTTTCAACAGCTTGGGTTTTGAATCACTTTGAGTAGCTTCTCCATCCTAAAGTTGCTGTAAAGCTTTTAAGCAATTCCTGAGTCCACTAGTCACTCTTTGAGAAGAATGAAAGCCATAACTAAACTTTACTTTTGTGGCCTAAATCTACATATCATTGTCTGTGTTCAATGCCCTGTATTGATTGAGTTCATGCTGCATCTTAAATTATATTTTAAGTACCAAAGACTTCCGAAGGATTCTGCAGTGTCTCTTTCATGTGCTGCTTTTGCCTGTATGGAGGTTTTGTTGTCATGCAATAATGGAGTTACAGTACTTTTAATTTGTACTATTTTGTAAATATGTTAAATATAATAAACTGGTTAAATTTTTTGTTTATTTGTGTGTGTCAATGCATAGTTGGCCAGTATGAAGGTTATGCTTCACTTGTCTCACCACCTTCTCATTGTGAGAAGTTGCTAATGTTCTGTTTGGTTTCCCAGATTAGTATAATCCTTCTTCAGCTGTAAACCTGAGCTGCCAGTGTAAATGGGATAGTATAGCTTTCCTTGAGAGCTTTTTATTCTTGTGCCACATTGAAGAAGGTGATGGAGTTTTTAATCTATATCTTTTATTACAATTAAAAAAATTTTTGTAGCTGTAGAGAATATTGTGGAATCGATCATATACTATTGATTTTTTTGTCAAAGATGATGCATGTAGCTTTTTGATTGAAAAGTTGTTCTTAAAAGGTTTCCTTTTATGTGTGATGTTTCATAGCAATGTCTTTCCTCTTCCACCTTCTTTTTTTCTCCCTCTGTCATATGTGACTTACATACAAATTCAGGCTGAATTAAGCTCAAGTCTGAAAATATAGTCTGTGTCTAATTTCATGGGCTACTTCATAACTTTTTCGTGATGTAATCCATTCATGCATTTTTTACAATATAGCATCCATTATTAATATGTTTATAAAAATATTTCTGGACAGGTGAATTAATTCAGCAAGGTCAGTGATGATTCAATTGCAATTTTGCTTTTTTGTATCCCTTCTGTTTTTCAGTAACAGAGATTTTCTTGTGGAACTGCCCTTCTAACAGATAATTATTAAACTTAATGAGGCATTTACACAGCTCTGCCAATGTAAGGCATAATTTTCCTGTCACCCATGAACATATCACATAACTAAGAGTCATTCCTAATGTGGGATGCAAAGATGTGTCTCAATTAAATTCTCTTGTTAACAATATCACACTTGGTCAAAGACATTCTCCTTCCTCTTACATGCGAGAAGAGATGTGTGTCCTCTGATGGATGAGAAATTAAGAAAACACTGTATTTAGGGCATAAGAACCATTTGTGACTGTGTTATGAATAATTTTTTCAGTTGTAAGGATTGGAAGCTTGTTTGGAAATCTCAGCTTGAAAAAATTAATCTTGAAAAATGAAAATTATGCCAACCAGGATTCCTTTCCCCTTTGCCTCAGAGGCAAACTTGAGATGCTCTGTGAAGAAGAAAAGGACAATTCTCAAGGTTTTCACAGTTTATAAAGGTGAGACTGAAGTGCTGTCTAGAAACAAGTGGTGCTTGGTTGTTAAAATGGCCAGCCTCAGATGCAGGTTTTGTTCTGTTAAGTCTGATGTTTGGTGCAAAAATATTTGTTTCTATTAACTGTTTCTGTTGACTCTTGTCTGTTTGCTAGAAACTGGGCCATTGAGAGCCTTACATTACTATTTTATCAAGTTGTTCTGTTCAGAGAACACTGCTTATTTCATTTGAGTGGCAGAGGAAGCACTCCTTCCTCTCCATTTTATTGCTGAGCATGACATTACATAACATGGAATATTTCTTTGGTTAGTTTGGGTCATCTACTTCGTTGTGTCCCCTCCCAGCTTCTGTTCAGCGTGGGGCATGGCACAGAGTAAGAAACAGAGAAAGCCTTGATGTTGTGCAACACTGTTCAACAACAGGTAAACCCTTAGTATGTTGTCAGGACTCATTTTGTCACAGATGGAAAACACAGGACTGCAAGAGCTGGAATGATGAAAGTCAGCACCATCTCAGGCAGACCCAGTACTGCATAAAGGGAAAATGACAGGCAGAGATGGTGTGTGTATGTGTAATGCATAATGCTGTAGCAAGCCACTACACAAGAAAGGAAAAGGACTTGGCCCTTAGTTGAGATGTGCTGTGGAATTTTGGCTCTTTCCTCCATGCCTGCTATATGGGGAAAGGAGTAGTTTTGAGGAATTTAACTTAATAAAGCTGTGAGATGAGATGTTAATGATAGCCACTTTTTCATAAAATGCTGAAATATATGGTGCATGTATAATTAGCTAATAGAAAATATGGAAAGGATTAAGCATCTGAAATTGACTGTAGAAGGGTGATTCATTGCATTTTCTTAGCAACTTCCTTTTGAAGAACAAAGAGCCGTTTGTTTTTATAGCAAATGAGATTTGGGTTTCTAATTTAGTTTTATAATTCCTGGTCTGCTGTAGTGTATTCTGCCCATTCATTATAAGGATCTCTGCTGCCTACATGACTGTGAAGTTAGATTTTATTTAATAAGCCTCCTGAAATGTTTGAGCTATTGGTGACTTTTTCTGGGTTACAGTTTTCTACCTGCTAATGTGCTGTTCAGAAAATACGTGAGTTCATTTTAAAATGTTGCAATCTGACCTTAAGTAAACTCATAGTTATAACAAATGGCAAGTTCGGAGGTGGCTGTTTGCCAAGGGGCATGAGGCTGGTTTGCTTCTTTCAGAACTGCTTTTTTTATATTAATAGCATAATATGTGGCTTTAGGAAGAACAGAAATAGAGAAGAACAGAAAACAAGAAGTAAAAAGTTTATGCCACACCATATGTGTTAGAAACAACCTGGTGTGTGATAACTTTGCTAAACGATTGCCCAAAATATTCAATGTCTGTTGATAGCATTGGATTGGAAACAGAAATTCTCTAATGTTTCTATGTAGGAAAATGTTTGCTAATGTGGTCTTAACCAAGGAGCCTTGCACTTGATCCCAGTCTTACCATATAACTCTCCAAATCTGTCTTCAATTAATTGTCTTTTTTCTCCAAGCGATTAAAAAGTTTCCTCAAGGAGATGTAGTATTGTCTCTAGGATTATAATTCTTACTCATAAGTAAGGCTAATGGAAATATGTGTAATTGAAGAAACCTTTTCTCTGGTAGTTTACAGTCAATGTCACTGAAGCTTGTAGCTATTAATGTGGAATGTGGTGGGAGATCACCACCCTAATAAGTGACCAGGTGATGTACAAAGACCCTTCCTACCTCTTCTCCCTTCTCCGTTACAAAATTCAATTGAGGTGTGATACTGATAAACTAGTAATTTAGTGAAGAATATGCAGTTAAGTATCTATGAAGTTATATTTACAGGTGGAAAGATTTGTCTATACAACTTCTGGCTAAGCAGCAGTACTGTATTAAAGGAGTGAGGGGGAAACGGTAAAAGGGAATCATGAACAGTACAAAAGTTAACTGGGGTTTACTGTGAAAAAGGTAAATACTGTCTTGATGTCTTGATGGTAAGACTTCAGCTGAAGTGCTTTGTCCAGCTTTAGGCACTAAATCCTGTTTAAGATACAGTCTCATTAAAAATATTTCTGAAGAGACTAACAAAGAAGTGTGAAGAAACTGGAATTGTTTGAACGGAAGGATAGAAGAGGCTAAGGGGGATGGTGGTAATAGCATCCAAATGAGTGAAAGGGTTTATGTAACTTAAGAGATGGAACTGTTCTCAGTGTAAATAGTAACAGGAAAAACAAGCTTGAACTGAAGACAGGAGATTCAATTCTTTGGAAAGTTTTCTGAATAACAAGCTGCAAAGACACAAAATTATCTGGGAAAATTGTGGTATCCAACACTGGAGGTTTTTCAGATGTGGTTAGCTAAGTGTATGTCAGGGATAGTTTATATATAGTTAAAGATACCTACCATGTGTTCTTTTGACACTGTACTACCTTTCTGTAGTTGCCTTTCAGCTGTGCAGTGTTTCAATCTACTGCTGGTGTTTACCAGAATCCCATGGAAATGTTTTGCAACGTTAGAGAGGAAAAGATATACAAAAGGTAATAAGGTGAATGTCCAACACAGAGCTAGCAGGCTGCTCAATAAATAGGCAAGAAATTTGAATGTTATGATTTAAAACATTTCTTCAGGCGATGCAATTGGCTCATGTTTAGCTCAGAGTGTAAAAATGGTGTAAAACCAGTCTTCAATACTGGGTTCACAGTGGGAGGCATGAGCTAAAGAGCATTATTGCAGTTTACAAGTTTATTTTTGATAGAACATACTGTTGCTGCAACATATGTAGGCTTGTCAAAATCAAAACTTTTCTTACATATGCATTGATTGCAGGGAAGGTTAACAAGGAAGGCGGCTCAGGTACCATGTCTTTCTACTCAGTTCTGAACTGATGGAAAATGGAAGATTTGACAGAGATGACTTTGCTTGAAGCATCTTTCCCTCAAATCATCAGAGATGGCATTTTTATAGAACAAACCAGTTCACTTAGTTCTCAGGCAGAATTTGCAAAGGTACTATAATATTAAAATTTGTCCATAAAAGAGAGAGTGGCAAACAAGCCATCAGCTTGACTGTGCTCTTTTTTAAAGTCAAATGATTGAATACTAGTGCTGAGATTAATTCTACCTGGTGTCTGAGAGCATCTTTTTCTCATCTGACCTTTTCTAGATAAATAACAAATAACAGTGTTAGCTCTTGGCATGGCATCCTTTCTCTCTGTTCTAAATGTGTCTAAAGAGATGCAATGGTTTGTCTTACATGAAGCTGAATTTAGTCTCAGTTTTTGGATTGTCATGAGTGTTTTGTAGTTAACAGTGAAACATATCACCAAGCACAAAAACCAGCAAAATAAAATGCATCTGGCCACTAAGACTAATAAACCTAGGTATTTTCTGATTCTTCATCAGGAATGCATTGTGAAGAGAGAAGTTTTATTAGAATGTCACTGCAGAAGCAGTTCTAATTACTAATAGAATTCATCAAACAACCTAGTAGTGTAGTGACATTAAGCAATAATTAATAGGCTGTGTGATATGTGGCTGCATGAAGTGACAATGATTAACCTGTGACATAACAGGATGTGCCTGAGGAACAACTGGCATATGATGTGACACTGTTCATTCTTCCCAAGTGTTTGGCCTGTCTCCACTCACAAAGTTGCACCTGGGCTCAAAATCCTGGACATGTTAATGTGACTAGTGTGTGGAGCATGTACATGTTTCACTACACTTCAGCCTGAGTTTGACATAGCTGCTTATTTTGGAGCTGATGTATTAGTGGCTCCTTGTGTGGCCCCACCTTGCCTTCAAAGAGGTGGTAAAATGTCAGAATTTGCTCTACTGATGTATTAATTTTCAAATAAAGTGTAAACCCTGTGTTACCTACACACTGAAGTTATAGCTCTATCCATATGATAAGATCATGTGACAGTGCATTCAGCTGTGCATACAGATTATTTGTGGTCTGTCTGGTTAGCCAGTATTGAGAATCTTGTGGCTTCCAGGAAAAGAAATTGGGGTGGGAAAAAAAATCAAGTACTTCATTGGTGCAGCCAGTGTACTTACAAAGAATATACAGATATACAGAATTACCTTTCTTTTGCCAGCAATGCTGGTTTCTGGAATCCTTTGTTGAAGAAAACCCCACCCTTCTAATTTCATTTGTGACTTCTCTGCCTGTATAGTGTTTCCCTAGTTTCTTACACTTTGTTCCTCCCCTTCTCCTCTAATAACATGAACAAAAGAACAGTTCAGTCAATCCTTCATCTCTGTTTTAGGAAGCAGTACCAAGAGGCCTTTTACCAGCCTGTGTTAGGTTTTCACAAGGAGTACCTTGCCTTGGGCAGTGATTTTATACTTACCAGTGCAAGAAGCATATAACTTTTATTTTCGTATAGTCAGTGTGAAGAATGCTTAGTAGAGTATTAACTTCAACTGCTTGAAGTATACATAATAAAGCAGCTCTCAGAAGACCTTCCATCACAATAACAAGAGTGGTGCATATATATATAAATATAAGCAACCCTGTGGAATACAGGTGTTAGCAAATTCAGTGGCAAAACACGCAGTCAGATATAAACATTTTCTCTAGGTTTTTTTTTTTTCCAAGTGAACTTTTCTAGTGCATATTGCATTTTTTCATTTAATTCTTTCAAAAAATGTTCGTGTTCTATATTTCATGTTTTGATAAGAACAGAATCCAGAATAGAATCACTGTATCACCTACTCAGTGGTGGATTTTTCTTATGTAAGAGTTTATAGGACTCTTATGTTTGGCTTCTCGTGAGGCTGGGAGGAAGCTTCTTGTAGGAGGAAGCTGAAAACTCATTTTACCAATGTTCTGTTGAGTAATGAAACTTTCCAGAGTTTTTGTATGATTTCAGAATATCTTGTACTGTTCTTCTACCTAAATGATCCATTGTGATCATGCAAAAAAGTAGGTTCTTAGGGTGGAAAATTTTAAACTGAAATACCCTTTAAATATGTCTGGTTACTTTCAAGATCAGAATTCACTATTGCACTTTCTAGCATAACACTGGAATAATATTTTCTTTTAAGCTTCTGAGACAAACAAAAGTGTCTGAAGCAGAGACCATGGAGGATGTAGAATGTAGCCAACATCCTAGGAAGAAGCTCAAGCTGGACCAGAACTGATAAGTTCATTTGTAACTGTGGATCTTTCATTCTCAAAAAGACAGACTGGTGCAAACTGAGGCCATATGATTCAGTCAGGATATGTACTCTTGAGGGTTACTCAGCTGTGTGAGTTTTAGTGATGGTGCCTGAGGCCATGTCTTAGAGTTAAGTCATAGTTCTCTGGCAATCACATAAAATAACTGGCCAGAAAATTATATTGTAGCTGCATCTCAAGCAAACTGATCTTCAGTGCTTAGAGAGGAACATGTTGGCATCCCTGTGTCACATGCATGAAAGCTGAGGTTAAAGGCATAACTCCAAAACTGCAGAGGCCTTAAACCTCAGTTACTGCAGAGGGAGGTAAGCATTCCTAACCCTGAGCCTAAAAGCTGCAGTAATCCTAGAGTGTCAGAAATAAAGTGGACCAAAAATTAAGATCTACTGCTTTTATCCAGCTCTGTTGTCCATTAAAGGAAATGCTTTGAGAACAACTTTTTGACAGCTGGATACCTGATATTTTTTTACAAAACTCTCTGGGATGAAGAATCTGCTGAAAAAAAGTTGGAGAAGCATTAATTGTGACTGTTTCCTCCTTTGTTCAGTATTACTTCTTGAAGCTTCTGATTCCAACAGTAAATGAAGAAGAAACCCAACTATTTTCACATTTATTTGATTCAGTTAAAATTTAGCCAAAGGGCAACAAAGCTCTGTTTGCTGCAAAGATGCTTCTCTGTTCTTGAATTCTTGAGACTGAGAAATGAACATGATTCTTATTAAACATGTTAGTATTATTAATTAATAAAACAACCCTCCATCTACCTACTTTCCTAATAATAAGAGATGGTCAACAACTGTCCTATATGTAACAAAGTCAAAAGGTTTAAATTAAGCTTACACCTCAGTCTGAACATACTAAAGTGATTAACATGCAGTAACCAGTACTAAAGAGCTGTAGGTCTATTCATAGAAATGTAATGCACTAACCAGGTGAACAGAAGTTAGAAACTAGACAATTGAAATCTATAGGTGCTCAGGCAATTTGCTGACTTGAATGGAACCAGGAAGAAATGATACTGCTGTTAGGTAGTCTCAGACAAGGTGACGTTTGCTTTTAATGACATTATAAACATTGCTGGGAAGTTGCAATTTATGAGTATTGCAAGGTCAACAAGGATTCCAGGCTGTTCTGTTTAAATCCCATAGAGAAAAAGTTGTAAACTCTTCAGGGTAATGGTTGTGGCAAAGATTCTACTTTGCACTGACTGTTTCCTTCTTCTAGTATGGACAGAAATAATCAAGGACAGATTATTATCCTTTCAGTGGGAGAAAACATTTGACCAGTGAGTGCTGCTCCCTAGAGCACCTTGGACCAGTGAGTGCTCACTGGTTAGTAGTTAGATAAGTGTTTTTATATTTTTACAATTCTGCATGGACCTAAGAATCCCTTGTAGGTATGTGGAAAGGACAACATAGCAGAAAACTGCTTGAATGCTAAGTGATCATGTTTATCAAAATGTCTTTTATTTTCCTCTTATTTCCCTTCTTATCTTCCTCTTAGGAGCTGTTGAAAAGCTTGTCTTCTTTTGTGTTATTTATATTGTCAGGCTTGTGAAGTTTCTTACCTGACAAAGAGCATGGCTTAGTGGTTCCTATGTGCTGTATGAACTGCTGATGTGCTTAGCTTGCCTCCTTTGAGACATGCTGATACGTTACACTGGAGCCAGTGACTGTTTACAGACACTATTCACAGTGACTATGAATCCCTTGTAAACAGCCAGTACTTTTTCCCTGGTATTACATACAAATCAATAGTCTTTTTGCAGCTGAGCAGATCATGTAATATCTAATATAACTAAACAAGCAGCAGCATGAAGATGATATTGCCTAAAAACAGGTGCTAGAACAAAACAAATGGTTTTATTGATTCTCCTAGGTTTAATTAAAATTTCAGAAAATTCCCACCCTGTCTCTTTCTTTGGCCTTGTGAATTGTTGATACAGTGTCGACATGGTTTCCTTATTAGTTTCTGGTACTTTAAGAACAAGTAACATCAGACTTAAGAATTATATTCTGTAAAGTTTATACATGGGGAAAAATAGATAACTTGAAGTGAAGAGATTACTATCCCAAAGGCTTTTCCTCTTTTAAAGTCTCCTTCTGCATAATAGTGTTGGAAATAGATTGATTTTGAGAATTCTATTCCTGAAGGAAAGCACAGTATTCATGAGGGGTGGGATGAAGGCTGTGTGTGCAAGAAAATTGATCTCTGTGAGTACCAATGATGAAGCAATGGGTCTGGATGACAGTATTTTGAAGGCTGATGGAATACAAAGGGATATTTAAAATTCATTCTTAGGAAAACACATAAGTTTCCAACTACTGCAAAATACGTAATTTTTGATCATTAAGGTGATGCATAAGTCAGTGGGTTTTGAAGAGCTGCTCTAATGGTATTTCCATGCTCCATTTACCTCCACATTTGGCACAAGGTCATCTGAGTAGTTTGGCAATAATTAGTGTCTGGTGTAGAAAGAACAGTCTCACAGTCTGGATGGCCCAGTCCTGCAAATAGATGGACAAAGTCCACTCCTGATTTGGATCCATTATTTCTCAAGGAGAGACAAGGGCTACAACCAGTGCATTTGAATGTAGGAAGTCAGACACTGCTCTGTTATGAATGCATGCTGGAAGATGTTTAAGTCTCTTAACTTGTTATGCTTAGTGCAGTCCTATAGAGACAGGATTCAGGTGAAGCTTTTGATCAATATTCTAATCATAGCTGTGGTGGAAAAACTGCTAGCTGGAGAGGCAGAGATTGCTGCTAGGACTGGGGAGAGGGAAGATCAGTTCAGGGGCACTCTGCAGGGTGCAGCCTAAACTTGTACTGAAAGGAATGAGACATTTTAAAAGAACGACATATAATTCTAGAACACAATGTCCCTGTAGGAAATACAAGTCAAGTGCACCAATAAATGAAAAAGGAAAATGCCATGGAAGGCAGTAAATCAAAAAGTAATTGATTGGAATATTTAGAGAGCTTAATTTCAATTACTGAGACAATGGCTTACTGCAAAAGTCTGAGGTTTGGAAGGAAAGACTTTCAGCACTTACTGTTCAGCCCTCTTTACTTCCCAGAAAGGGTGTGTTGGAGGAGAAGAGCAGCTGACTCTGAGGGACATGGCCTGATTCTTCATTTTGGTACAGTGTGTGAATAGCTTCAGTGTTTTTCAATAGTTTGACAGTTTAAAATTAGTTTAAAACTGAAGAATTAGGCCATTAAGGACTAGGTGTGGTGGGAATGGAAATTCTCTAGGAGCACTGCTGTCCTCTGGTTAAGACTGAAGCCCTTAGGCACTGAGGGCACCCTAAGTCTCAAAGTCCTGTAATTACCATTTCCATTTGCTGTTGTGGCTTGTACTGTACTGAATGCTTATTAGAGCCAAAGCAAGGCCAGTCAAGCTACTGATAATTCCAGTGAAGTTATAGACTTCTGTCATCTCTCCCACATTTTTCACTAATAATTTTGTGTTTGATTTCAGTTATATTTTAACATTTTCAATTGAAATGGCAATTATTCGTTGTCAGAACTCAGCCATTACTCTTGTCAAAAAGACATATGATGCATTAGCTTAAGGGCAATTGCTAATAACTACGGAGGTGACATTCAGTTACACGGGATGGGCAATTCTACATATATCTTTGTCAAGTGGTCAGGGTTTGCATGCCCTGTATTTTACACTATTTGAAAGAGCTAATCATGTCAAACCAAACCAAACCAAATTTCAGTTAGGCTTTGATACCATTTTGCTGTCATTCACATCTGCTCTTTGCTGGTTTCATTGAAGTCTTTTTCTGTTTGTGTTTTATAACTGTGACTGAAATGAGCTTGGTGAAGAAGGTGGAAGGATGAGCATGTTGTTGCCATGTAGTCTCCTCGAGCATTTGTGATGACAAAACTTTCTCATTCCTGGGAGGTAGGGACCAAATGGTATTTTCTTGCACTGTTTCGGCTTGTGCAAGATATCCTTTGCTTTGCTAGACCGTGCTAACCTGCTCATGTTAAGCTTGCTTTCATTTGGTACCTCTCTGTTTGATTTGGAACATGACAAAACATCCTTTGTCTTGTTTCATTGCCAGTGAACCTGTGGGCCTGATTTTAGATGGATTTGGGAATTCCACATCCTACCTGCATCTTTAAAAATCCACTAATGCAACTGAAAGAGGTGTTATAAAAAGAAGGAGGGTGGTAGTTCCAACTAGCTGTGCATGAGGGAGGGGAATAAGCTACTATGATGGTATGATGCAGATGTATTTTATTTTCCTATGAAGATAAAAATTCTCATGGCAAAGATTGTTTTAGTTTATTTTAATACTGATGTATGCAGCGTTCCTCACATCTAAACATCTGGTGGGCCTCCATTTTTTCATAGTTTGACCCAATGTGCTTTCTGGATAAAATTGTGGCTCCATTGAAGTCAGTGGAAGAACTCAGGAAAATTCAGGAAACAGGATTTCACATGCTAAATAGAGATGCCTGAATTTATTAATTCCACTTTCAGTGATTAGTACACAGACATTGTATGCTATTAGTATATAGACACATAATTTGCCTCTAATTCTATGCTGTTTTGCCCTACTTCACCTCATTCAACAAGGAGAAGGCAAACAATGGATTATTTTACTTTGTGGGTCCTTTTCATTTTCTGCCTGGTCTTACACAAGGTTTCTATGCTGGAATACCAATCACCACAGGAGAGTGTTAAATATTGTGACATTTCAAGTCCAAACCAGCAATGAACAATATGATAATTATATCTAATTACCTGAGCAAGTGGCACCCATAACTTTTCTTTAAGGCTTTAGACTTATATGATGCCCAGTGCCCTTGTTGTACTGAAGAGATCTCTCTGCTTACCAGCTCGTGCCTCTCTGAGTGAGAGGGTTGGGTTTGCTAATCGTTGGTGCATCTCCCTGTGCTGCTTGCAGGAAACATATCCCAGACACCTCTGACTACTTTATCAATGTGTCTTATGTTGATGTACCTTCCTGCTTCCTAGTAGTACCTGCTCAGGCCACGCTGTCCTTTGGCAGTCTGATGTCAGCACCTGCCCAGGCTTACTGTGTGGGTGTAGTGCAGTATTGTATCTTGTCTCTTTACAGGGACTTCAGGGGTAGATAGAGACCATTCCTTCTTGTCAGATCACATATTTCTTACTGATCAGTTCCTGCAATCACTTGCTTTCTAAAAGCAGTGTTACATATTTATGCTTTCAGTTATCTAAAGTGATCTAGCTAACCTGGCATCTGAACATTTAATAAGTCCCCTTTGGAGAGTAGCAGCTTTCAGCTGATAATCAGAGCCCTTTGGTCATCTTTGACGTTATTTTCCGTTTGATCATCCACGTGGAAAAGACTGGTCTGCAGATGTACATGTTGAGAACCTAGTGGCAAAACATCCCTGTGGACAGCACTGTGGGTATACAGGATGTTTTTTTCCCAGCTGTTACTGCAGTGCTTCCACCAGCATGTTTCCACCTCAGATCACCTTTAATTTGCATCAAGAAAGTATGAATCCTGCATGAAAGAATCCCACATGTGTGTCTTCTGCAACAAGACAGAACTTGTGATGACAAGCTGGCTGCAAAATTTTCAGGTACTGAGCTCCTAGAAATGCAAATGTACATAATTTCCTTCTTAATAAGATATGAAGGAGTAATAAATTTTTTCTTTCTGCATCTTACAGGAAACTTCTCACTTGTAACCAGAGCAATTAGAACAAACCCCAAAGCTCAAAGGCTGTGGCAGCTTTTTTTGTCAGTATGAAGAATAATTTTATTTTACTTTTTTTATAAACAGAAGTTGTAATTTCTTGTAATGTGGCCACTTGAAAGCTGAGGGGCTGGCTTTCCCACCAGTCCTTGCCCTGGGGGAGTTTTCCTGAACCTATGACTCTTGTTTTCATCTGGGAACACTCATGTCCACCTTTGAGGTTTATTCAGTCACTGGTACATTAATGAGATGCAACTTTGTAATTGCTATTTCCTGAAATCTATGGTCATTAAAGTTTAATTAACAAAGGAGAAACAGCTCTTATCTTTTGTGTTTCCTTTTAAAATTGTTTGCCATTGGAATCTGTTTTCACAAAGAATGAAACCCCAGAGCTGGTCAGTGAGCAGTTGCGGTGCCTTACGGTACCAGCAAGAAAATTAAATGGAAATCACAGACTGGAAGAGGTGAAAGTGCAGGTATGTGACAGAGTAGAAAAAAAATTTCCCAGCAATGTTTTCTGGCTCTCTCTGAAGATAATGAGTGCGATGATGCCTTAACTTCAATGGGAACAGAAGCAGGGCCTCCAGAGAAGAGTGGTGAGATCCATGATGTAAACCCCCCTGCTAATAACTTTGTTAAATAGCTTTGGTGTTGACTACAGAAGGACCAGCTGCACACACTCTTGGCTGGAGAAAGAGAGTTGGGGAGATGTGAATATATGTGGGAACATCTGGTGTGCAAACTAATCAAACTGCACAAATTATTTTCTCTGTGTTATTGCTTGATTGTTCTCTATGCCAGAAGAGGAGAACAGGAGGTGAGTGTCAAACCTCTTCAGACAGTGTGGCAAATCCTCCTAAAAGGAAGAATCATTTTTTCCCCCTGAGTTTCATGTTATTTTTTCCTGAAAATGAATCAATAAACCCAACTTTTTTTAGAAAAAGAAAAACAGCTCCTCTACATAGAATGGGTGTTTCCTCTCTCCCTTCTGCCAGGCATCTACCTGTGCTATGCCTGTGTATATAGACAACACCACTCTTTGTTAGTCATTTCTCTTCCTGTCTCAGATGCCATTTGTGTTCCTTGTGTAGTTTGCT
>NW_008688511.1:7896-29618 GCF_000695815.1 Acanthisitta chloris | reverse complement strand
CAGGAATGGTCTTGTTCCTCTGGCAAAACTAAAAATAATATTTAGCAATATCAGAAATACAACTGCAGATATTCTGGAAATTCTTATTTCAAATTAGATAGGTTTATAGTTTTGAGCAAAATATTTTCTGCTGTAGTCCAGTTAACCAAAGCTCTGCATTATTTGGAGCTGTGGTTTGCCTTTATAATTCTGTGTCAGTTCATCTTATCGGAACATGATGCTGATACCATGTCACACCTAATTAAGTGAAATAATTGTCTTGCATTGCTCAAGAGCTGTTTTGTATTTCCCTGAATGATACAGGCATTAGTATGTTTCTGTGTGCGTGTGGAAGGTATTGGGGTGTTTGGTTCAGCCCAGTGTTATGTTCCTCATAGCCACGAGGTGTCAGGCTGAGGAGCAGTACTGGGGACTGAGGGACTCTGTCTATATATGTAAGTAGAAGTGATGATGAAGGTAATGATTAACTCTTGGATTTTTTTTTTTTTAAAAGGCAGCTCAAGAAGCCAGACAATCAGTTCTTTCTAAAGTCGGAAGACTTTGATACCCACTTTATTTAAAAGAGTTATTTAAAACTCTCAGTCCTTCCTGTTCTGTGCTGAGACACGATCAGGTGGAGAGTCTGCACAGTGCTCAGTTCTGTCACAAAATGCAAGGATTTGGAGCTTGGCCTCTTGACCTTTGAGTCAGTGGCCCCAGTGACCTCAACTGGGAGAGAAGGTATATGAATAATAATGAGTCTGAACACGCAGCCAACATGTTTCTAAGAAGGCTTTATGAATCCTACCCCCCACTTGCTCAGCACTCTTCTAAAAAGTTTAGGAACTTCTAAGGTGTATTAGAAACAAAAATCTGTTTTTCTAGATTGATTCTTGATTGATGATCCCTGTGGTCTTTGTCTGAGAAGGGATACTCTGATACTCTGCACTGTCAAGGCTCAGACTCTGGGGAACACAGATTTCATTGCACTCCTTTCTTTGTGTTATAATTAACATGGGTAGGTATAGTCAAGGCATAGGCTCAGACAGACAGACATCAGTTCATAAAACTATCACAGACTGTGGGTATACACTCAGATTTTGCACAGAATTTCATCTTAAACTTGTTGCTATCATACCTTTATGTGCTGCAGCTATCATTTTGGGTGGAAAAGTGTATTTGATGACTCCTGTATTTAATACTCCTGGAGTACATTGCTTTTTTTTGCTGCAAAGGACTGTGTCAATGAAACAGATTCTGTTGATGAGGGCACCAGAAGGTCTCTAAACCTTCTATATTACAATGCAGATAATGGGTAGAAAAACATCCTTTAACTGCAAAAAAAGTCCTGAGGATAAGGTTGATTTAACTTGGAAAGTAATTTCCAAATGAGTAAGTGGGTAGTTACCTAAACACAGTTCTTACCTGTGTATGTTTACATAATATGCAAATACTTTCCTATGTAACAGAATTGAAATATTTGAAAAAACCCTAAAAAAATAAATCTTTGATTAGCAAATACCGTAATGACACGAACGTGTGTGTACATCCAGCTGCATAATTCCAGTGTTTGTTTGCCTTTGTCCTGTTTGTCTAAAATCCATGCCTTCCATTTCTTTCAGTTTTTGTCATTTTGGTCCTTTGACTTGAGGCTTTTTGCAGAGACAACCCTTTCTGTATCTGAAAAATTCCTTGCCCAGTGGGAGAAGATTCAAGGGTATGTCAGTTAACAGTAGTTGAGGATATGTGCCACATCTTGAGTTGTGTCACATAATTTGAAGACATCTGTGTGGTAAGGAAGCTTTGAGATGTGGATCATACAGAAAGAATGGTGGGAAAACTACAGGTAGACATGCTAAAATCTTCTGATGTTGCTAAAAGTACAGGCCCCGGATGGAATAGGATCTCCCAGTCTGGTGCAGAATTACTCCAGCTGGTGACTCTCAGTGTCATGTGTAAAAGAGATTTAGGTCCTTGAGTCCTTTTGTAAAGGAATATGTGGGTTTGTCACTGAGGATTTACACGTGGCACTAACTGGTGAAGTGAAAGGGAATTTGAGTTATTTGCTTCTCAGGCACTGTGATAATTTTGATTTACACTATTTCCTCCTTCTTAATTCTGCCTCAGTCATGAAACAGCCTGGGGGGACACTGTGATCTCCAACACAGATCACTGGGTGTTGGCTCACTGTGTCTGTCTTGGTACTGGTTTCCAAGTAATACTGGCTAGTTCCTACATTGGCAAAGATACAGAGAACATGAATGAAAGCAGCTCTTGGTTTTAGTCATTTTGTCTCAGGTCCATTAGTTCATTTAGTCGTGGAGTCATGACAAATTGGGTTAGAAAGGAGAAGGTTTCATATATCAGCCTAACAACCTGAAATGTCATTATTTTTCTTGTGTTCTCCTGAACCCTTGCTGATTTTGTACTGCTGCATGTGTCTACTGCTGTTCCTTGTTCTCAGTGGATACCAAAGACATGCTAGGAAGCCTTTTACCAAGTTTTAAATGTTTCTGTAAGAAAAATGATGCAGGTTTAACAGCATGTGCAGGTATTTGTAGAAAAGCAAACGTGTTTCCCTCTTGGCTGTTTAGTTGTCTGTAACAATAATGTCATAAATAAATAATGTTTCCGTGAGGGAAAAGAGGGGATGTTTATCAGATAGAATACATGCCAGTTAGGATAACTCTGAACAAAATGTTAACATGGATTAAACAGGAAAACATGCTGCTGGCAAACAAATTGTTGGTGAAAACAGCTTCAGCTAGGGAGTTCCTTTCTGTGTTGGCTAGAAATGGTGCCTGCCATACAGACCAGCTTCTAAAATTAAGACATTTGTCACCAGAACTGCTGGGTCTGTGGAAACATTCACATACGAATAATTTAAGTGCCGCAATAGAATAATGCACAGTAAATACTCCACGGAGCTGTACAAATGCTGCAGATTATAGTAGGATCAGAGAGATAATACTTAAGGGATTACTTTTTCCTTTCCTGAAATTATTTTTCAATATAATTTAAAACCTGATTCTGTTTTGTCGAAATCAAGGTGAGGCTTTGCTTTACATTTAGTGGATTCTGGAGCAGGTTGTTAATGAATACAAACTGGTCAGTCCTTGGAGAATGAATCCTAATTGTCCGCAGAATAGATTTACCATTTACACTGATGTTCTGTGTTTTCTCATACTGTTTTATAAGACTGTTTTCTCCTGCTTTTTGGATATGCAAGGCATCTTCATTCCACTTCCCCCTGGCTTCTTTTGCTAAGATTGGCAGCTGGGGACAAAACAATGATAGCTGTTGTCTATCAGTGTGCACATCTCCATTAGCAGCTGTACTGAGACTGCTGACTAATTCCACATAAGAATTACCACTCAGGAACTTAAGTCTGCAGAAATAATGACAAAGCTATGCCAGTTTTCCTTTGTTTGTTTCTAGGTTTTTGTTTGGTTTAAAGTTGTAGAGGGCTGGATGACTAAGAGCATACAGCTCACAAGTGATACTACCTCAGAGCAATCCTACCTCTTTTTAACCATTGTAAGCCATTTGAAGAACATAAAGTTGGCATTATAGATTAGGAAGGCAAAAATACACTCAAGGGGACATGGATGTTATTAAAGGACATGCTCCAAGTTCAGCGTGTGCCTACACTTTGTTTTTTTAATATGGTTGCCATCCTGAACTGACTTCTAAATTAGTCTTTGACATCTGTTACAGGATTTTTACATTTGCAGTCTGTGTCTCCCCTCTTTTAGAGACTTTTTTTTTTGCTTGAGAGTTGGCACATTTTTAATATCAGTAAATGGCCCTAGCAATGTGAAAATGGAAAACATGTAAAAATTCCTACTACAGTATCGAACTGGTTGCTTGATGATTATCTGGTTATTGTTTATTCATGTAATTTGTCAGTCCACTGCACTTGGTTCAAAACACAGGAAAAATCTGCTGTTTAATAAAAAGTATGCTTATGGGTTAAACTGGTCTATATATTTGAAGAATAGAATGAGAGAAAAAAGTGACAAGACAAAAAAAGTGTTTGAAAGCAGCAAAAGAAGATACAGAGACATTGGAGATAGCTGAATTATGAAGTAAGTACATTCAATCAGTTGTTCCCTATTGGCTAGAGGGTAATCTCTGCCATATTACAATGTACTGATTTATAGACTAATTAATTGTACAAACCAAAAATATTTAGAGAAAATATTTCTCTCAAGCAGCCACCAAACCAACTAAACAATAGGAAAATGGATTTTGTGTATTAAAAAATTAAATTCAATATATATTTATGAGCCTATTCAAAACAGTCTTTTTGCTACCAGATTTCCAGTAAGCAGAAATATCTATGTATCAAAACCTAATTGTGTCAGTATCAAGACATTTATAGAAGAAATTAAATGCCTAAGCTATAGGTATTTCAAGCTATAAAAGATGCTGTATATTAATTTCTAAAGTAAATGGAGTATTATTATTATGTGAACTTTAATACATCCAGTAAAGAAAGAAAGAGGGAAGTAGGGGGAAAATACCCATATAATATCTTTATTTTGGAAGAGAATTTTAGTGTTTTATTGTTGTTTTTTTCTGTATGATTGTTGTTTAATTTATCAGACTTCCAACACTTTGAATTACTTTGACTCATATATAACATCTCTTCACAAAACAGTAGTGGTTTCCTTCTAGCCTTGGACTGGAGTGCCAAAGAGAAAACCCCAAACCAGCAAAACCACATGTGTGAGTTAAATATCACAACGTTGAAACTCGAGTGTTTTGGGAGGTGTAATGTAAATTAGACTTGGATAAGATAATCTGAAGTACGTGGGTGGCAAATACATGCAGATGGAAGACTATTTAACTTCAGATTTGTGTAATTTGGATGGAGTGGGGAACTGTAGGTCTCAGTACTTATTGCGGTGGATGAGGTGTCAGAATTAATCTCTCCTTCTGTAATTGACTTTGTAAGACTCTCCACATCTTCAAGCTTCAGTCCCCATGAATAAAACGGAAATAGCATGCTTCCCTGCTTTGCAGTAGTGTCATGAGGCTAACCTTAGTACAGTCTGGGAGATACTCTGATGCTAGATATTGTCAGTAAACGGGAAAGCTGTCAAAAAATTGTTCACCACTAAATCTACATAGTTTAGTCATCGTTCCTTACATCCTACTCAATGAGAGAATTGTAAAAGTAGTTGTGACTCTTTGCCAGATCTGAGGAGGCAAAAGAGCACTGCCAAGACTAATTCATAGGTACCAATCCACCTACTTTTTGCCCGTGGGAGATCTCTAGAACAAAGTCATAAATATAATTTATGAGGGCATAGAAAAAACTCTGACATGAGGGAAGAAAGCAAGCTGTAGTATGGCAAAAGAAAGCAGTATAATAAATGTAAATACCAGAGTGCTCTACATGCAGGTCCTCTTATCCTACCAAGCAACAGTAATTAGAGGTAAGAGCTGTTAACAAGGCATGTGTTGAATGAGTCAGTGCAGCCATGTAGGACCTAGTTCAGTTCCTTGTTGACCATGGTGACAGCAGATGCCAATACAAGGTCTGTAGGGAAGATAATCTCTTCTGAGCACATTCTATTTTTTGTGTCCTCATAAGAATTACATTTTATGATTTCAGAGGTGTGTGGTGAAGAACAGGTATAACTGCTGACCTTGTGCAGATCTTGGCAGTGGGAATTTTCCTGCACTGTGCTTCCTCTGCTTTGACCTGAGCGTGGCCTGTGATGTGTTGAAAAGTATCTGCTTCATGAGCATCTGGACTAGATGGCCAGACTAGTGCTGCTAAGGACACAGCCAGAGCCACAGGCCAAGCAGAGGTGGTACTGATGGGCCTAGGCTATTACAGCAGGTAAATGAACAGAGTAACACCTAGAGAAGAGGTGAAATTCTCACACAAAGACTGTCCTATCTGTGCCAGGCTCAAGTCCTGCAGGTTCCAAATCAGAGATTACAATGCCAAATGCTGTGTCTACAGATTTATGAGAATGTGTATAGTATTTAGACTGCCTTTCCCCCTGAAATTCTAGCATTTTTTTAGTCTGGGGACAGCTTATGTTCTCTTTCTTTTCACTGTCCCAGTACTGGGTTTTCCCCAAATATTTTAAGTCGGGAGACGAGTCATGTTTCTTTCCGTTTTTGTTTCCCTTTGGACTAAAATACATTTTACATGTATTTCTGTTTGGTACTGAGGGAAAATTTGCGTCTGGTAGTGAGAACAAAAGTTCTAATTCTACATTGGCTTGGTCTTGCTGGTCTACATCTTCTTTTCAGTAAGCTCTGCTCCTGCAGTGTGGGCTTCAGGCTTTGTTTCTGTGTTCAGACTTCTAAGCTTCTACACTGTGAAGCTGAAGACTTTGGTTTATTATTTGAATTCCATTTCCTGTGATTGCTTTTTAGCTCCATTAGATGAACAGACCTCAACTTATAAATTTGACTGGCATTTTAGCTTACTGTTTTTTGGCATATTTGCCAGCTCTGAGCTGGGCATGTATTTAACAGGCCTGTTGTGTGGAAATAATGTAATGGACTTATTATTTATGAGGTCAGTAAAACCAGCAAAAAGCAAATAATAAGCTAAGTTACTTTAGTGTTTGAGGTCTAAATTTTTAGTGCATTGTTCTAAATGCATTAAATTCTCCTGCCATTAAAATAGCATAAAATGACTAATACTAAGTTTTATGAAATAATTAATGAGATATCATGATAGTTAAAAACATGATTGCTATCTTTAATTTATCATCTGCTATATGTTCTTAATCTTCATGTAGAGCTTGGATGTCTTGAACTTGTTCCTTGCCTTTGCCAGTTGCTTCTTGGGTTTTTTCAGGCAACTCCATTTACCTCTCTGGGTCACAGTTTGTTCATCTCTATTAAGATATCTGAAGTATCTGAACATTTATAGGCTGTAGAGAATAACACTCTAGCCTATTGTCTCTTCTTTGAAGGCTTTTGAAGTATCTCAGTAGTGATAAAGAAGTGATTTCACTTTTTTTTGAGTTTCATAAGAATCTTGTAAGAATAACTTTGGTTTGTATTTTATTTAGCTGCAGTAAGCAAATACATTTTTTCATTCAATGTGTTTACAGAATCTAGTCCAAGAGAATCAAGTCTTTGAAGGAGATGTCTTGGTGCTGTCAATTACAAACAACTAATATATTCAACAGCCACTAATTTTGCATCTACAATTTGCAGGTGCAAAGTGAACCATATTCCCAGTAGATGTACAAGGCTTGAAATGTTTTCATTTACATGTTCAAGTAACACTGAATGCAGCTATTGAGAGATAGGAGAGCATCAGCTAGATCAAGGCCTTTTAAGAATATGTCTTGCACAAACTGGCAAAGTAGGGGCCTGAATGATCTGCATCTCATAATGTGTTTTTACTAGTTTGGTGCAGGAGTGATGTTGCACTTCTGAATGCAGAGAATGTGTTGATCTCAAAACAACTGATATCCAGCCAGAAGAATGTATTTAAAAATCCATTCATGCAGTGGAGCTGAATATATTCCAGCTTTTACACTTAGCCTCATCCTTATCAATGTCTCTGATACTACTTCTTTTTGAAGAAGAGTACTCTAGCACGAGCCTATCTTGCAGTCTTGAACTCTGAAGGCTGCCTGTATGTAGGATTGGACTGATGTCATTTGTAAGAGGTCTTGTTCAGATGTATAAATGTTAGAATTAACTTATTAGTAATTTGTTCTTGGATGCCACAAATGCCTGCACAGAGTACTTGAGTCAAAATTCCCCTATGTGAGAAGAAGAAAATACTCATTCAAAACTAGTTTCATTTTTCAAAGCAGACAAGCAGTAGCAGCCCCAAAACCTACCTCTGACCCTCTTTTCCCAGAATAAGCTCCCATTACTTCAGTTTCTCAACAATGATTTGCTTCTAGTACAAAAAAAAATGTATTTCCAGTGACACTAATAGACTTGAACATGTGTACAGCAACTGGATTTGGCAGCATCGTGTAAGTAGCAGTGTCTTAGCAACTGTAAGTAGAACATGCACATCTCTAAACAGAAAGGCAAAGGTTTTGCTGGGGGAGTGATGCCTGGGTGTGTCCCCAGGTGAGTCGTGGTTGCCTGTGCTGATAGATGCATGGCTAACACCATCCTGTGGTGCTTTCTCTAACTAGGATATCACTTTGGTTCTCTACTTTTGTGGAAATCTGACTCAGTGCACTTCCATGGTGTGAGCTTTATCCCAGTCCTTCTGAGAGATGAGCATTAGCTAACAATGTATGCAGGAATTCAAGCCTGAAGCCTTTACAATCTGTTTAGGTCCAGCTTGTGTAACATTAGTGTTCTCTGGACTCTTTGAGGCTGTAAAATGTCTCAAGCAGGATTTCATTGTCTATATGTTTGTGTCTGTATAGATAATGATGGCCAGAAAAACAATAAGGGGAAACATATGCTTTGTAATGGAATTTTATCTATTGCATATTGTGGCAAAAATGGTGTCTTGGTGAACATACTGCACCAGTGATGAACTTTCATTTCATTAAATGAAATGCACCATATGGTGCAAAATGCTGCTGTTCTGCTTGTTTGTTCTGCATATGCTTACGTCCTCTTCTTTCTGGTACTGTGTGAGGGTGGGAAAGGTATTAAGTTGGTTAATATAAAATTTCTGATTTATAATACTAGATCTGCATTTTAGTGGATAAATGTTTGCATTCATAAATAATTAAACTTAGTTTTTCTTGGGAATGAATTGATTATGTCTTAATGTTTACATCTGTAACTTTGCATTTGCAAGGACAAACATGAAGCCTATGCTGAAGGTTGCCTGAAAATCTGGTCTTGCATATTCTATGAAAAATATTACTCACATTTCTCACAGGTGAATAAACCACATGCATGGATGAATCTAGTTAATTCAATGGTTTAATAAACCTAGAATCCCAATGAGGTTATAACAAATCCCCCTGGCATCTTGGAGTTATGAGAAAGATGTATAAAATTATATGCAAGCAAAAGAGCTCTTTCTAAATTTGAGGAGTCTTTTGCACATTATTTTTTCGTTCTGTTCACTACATGAAAGAACTTCTCATCTGTGGCTCAGTCATGATAAAGTATTAGATCAATTATTGTTTGAGGGCAATATCTGGGGTCAATTTGCATCTGACTAATTTTTTTTCCCATTTGGGTAGTTTGTTCTTGAAACAGGTAGTAGCTAGGTATATAAGACAGATACCTCTCTCCCAATTTCCCTGTCAAGAAAGATGGCTAGCACGAAGTGGAAATTTGTGCAGCTCCCTGACCTTGTTGTACACTGCTCCATTTTCAGATATTAAACACTTGTGGATCCTGGATCAGAACCAATTCTCTAGTTAGAAATACAGGAATTGCAAGCTGACTAGGACTGATGGATTTAGCAAAGCATCTGGAACTAATATAACTGAATAACTCTAATGATGAATGCTACTTTTAAGGTCGCTGTATTCTGAACTACTATCTGGACAACTAAGCAATGTGAAGTCTGGTCAATTCTTGGATGCTAAACCTTGCAGGAAAAATATATCATCCAGGAAATGATAGTTTCAGAGTAGGTTTCTTTTGCTGTGTTTTGACACAGAACTAAAATCCTAGTTTAGTGATCATACTGCCCCAGTTATTTATTCAGTATCATGAATGTGTTTGTTACTTTACAGGCATTCACTCCAAGAAACCTAAATATGTTGGAAGGGGTCTGTATTTTCAGGTGAAAAGTAAAGCAGACACTGCAGATACATGTTCTCACAGAGAGATCCTACCATATCTTCAGGAAAAGGAATCTGTCATTCACAGCTTCTGAAATGGGAGACAAGTTCTGCCTTCATTTTACATTGAATTATATAAAAAAATGCAGTTAAGCAGTGCTGAGTGATGTAAATCTCTTCTCTCAAAGATGCACACATAATTTTAGAAATATACATGGGATACAGTACAGAAACTTATACTCAAGATTTTCAATTAGTGAAGTTCTGTGGCATTCAGAGGAAAAAATAACGAAGCAGAAGAAAAGGACTGATAAGAAGACTTCCCACTGAATGTACTTCTGTACAAACCTGTAATTTTATTAATAGGTGAGGGAGGATAAAAGGCACGAAATGGTAGCTAAATATGTGGAAAGTCATATACTCTGCCCTGGCTGAGAAGATCATAAGTATATGAGATTGGAATGCAGCTGAATTGATTGTGATCTGGTATTCATTATACTTCAGCACTGCTGGCAGAATCCTCTCTAACCAGATGTGCATGGCATGCTTGCTTAGCACTTTCACAAAGCCTTGAGTTTATAATGACAATTAAAGTGCATCTTTTCCAATAATAACCTGAATTTGGTCTGTGCTAATAAGCTTTAAGAAAACTTAAATTCCACATTTTAATATCAGAAGTCCTTAATTATAGGTAATCTCCAGCTCTGTATGTCACCTGTATTAGCCTTCATATTCCTCATTGAGTCTGCCTAATATAATTTTCTGTTTGTTGTCATGAACATTCTTCTAAAATATACCTGCAATCTCCTGTAGGCTATGGCTGGTGACCAGCCAAGCACTTAATTTATCTGTGCCTTATCTTCTTTAGCCCACAAAAGAGAGTGGCAGTGTGAACAGCAAACATTCTACACGGTGAAGGGTCAAGGCGACAGCCTGAAGAAGCACCAGCTTGTTGTCATCAGCATCTTCATAGGATTCTTTTAGAATCCTCTCTCTTTTTAGAGATACAGACCTGGTTTCCCTACCCGTTTCTGGAGGGTGGGTACTGTCCTGCAAAACTTGCTTCCTCAGCAGAAAGAGGTTACCCAAGAAGGCAGTGCCCTAAATTCTGTGCTGTTCACCATTTGGAAGAGGCAGCCAGGTAGACTGTATTTCTCTTGGGAATTTTTCTTTTGCTGATTAATTGTTTTCCACACTAGGCTATTATGTTGGTAAAATATTTATAAACATTATGATGAAAATTGCCGGGAAATGAATTCACACAGTCTTGCTACCTTTTTTTCCCTTGCGACTTTGAAACACTGCTGTGGTTTTGGCTTGCCTCTCTATTCTTGCTATCCTTTTCTGTCACACTCAGTAATTGGCCTAATAAAAGGCAGAAACAAGAATTTATTACACCTTGGGCAATACTTGAAACAAACTTTATTTGCTGGAGCAGCACTTTTTGTCTACTTGCTGCTGTATGTTTTGACATTCCCTCTAAATATTATATTTGACTTTAAATAGAGTTAAATCTTGGAGGGTTTTTTTTGGTGATTGTTGCTGTTTTTGCAGTTTCTTAGGCAGACTAGAACATATATAAACATATCATTTTAATGAACCTTTTGGAGAAACAATATAAGTTGTGGCCATATCTACTTCCCTACTGTCAGAATCCACAAAAATTGTATGACTTACAGACTAGCTTCTATGATATCTTGTAATTTAGTCTTGGAATAACTTCTGTGATTAATTGAGAGAACAAAGATAAGAACTAGTCAATATGTCATACCTTTTCCAGGCTTGGGATTTGATCAAATCCTCCCCAAGCAAATGATGCTTGAGGATTTACAATTTTACATTTCAAATTGTTTGCAGAAGTATGACAGTAGTGACAATAAAGCAAGATGATATTGTTATAACTTCTACTTTTGAATCTGAGTTTCTTCCACATACTAGGTGGTAAAATCATAAACTTTGTTTTGTTTTGTTTTGTTTTATAAACAGGCCTTAAGAAATAGCAATGCGTCATCCTGGAACTGTTTATGCAGGAATTTTTATTCTTTGAAATCTTCCAGTGTTAAAGCAACAAGAAAACATTTATAATGTCCTTTGGTGGAATCTTATTACACTTGTTATATATGTAAACTGATATTCTTTGATGCCAGCACGTTGCCCATACAGAGAAATCTCTGCACAATTAAATGAAAGGAAAAAGAAAAGGACTAAATAAAAAGTAATAGTTTTCTCTTATCTGATTAGAATTAAATACATTAATAAATCGTCTGGTAACACAAATAGGCAATAATACAAAAAATCTACATTGTACATTATTTCAAGAAAAATAACTTCATTTGAATACAAAAGGATAAATACACTTTTTGTCCTATAGCCACTCTTGTACAGTAGGTGAACACAGCATCTTACTGATGCGGTGCTGCTAAGGTATACAAGGATATGACTGGCTTGAGTTTTATTGAGGGGCTGTTACACATGTGCATCACTAACATCAGACAAAGAAATCTTTCAACCAACAAGGGTTACAGAGCAACGTTCACTAAAGCACAGATTGGAAAGGATTTGGGGACTGAAGCAGGCCAATATGGCAGCTTTTACAGATTTCCTTATACCCACAATGCACTGACAGCAAAGAATGCCTTTTTTGGTCGGTCCACACGCCGGGCGGAGGTACAGGAGCGCACCGTGTCGGAGTAGCAAGTGTTGTTTGAATTCTCTTCCCATTCTGGGGGCTGTCAAAGCCATTTCAGTCCTGTGTAAGTTCTGCAGACAGGTTGATTGATTTGACAGAACAGGCAGCTGCCAGCACGTCTCGAGTCAGAGGTGAACAGTCTTGACTCGGAGCCCTGTCCATAACTGATTGATATGGCTTAGTTCAGTTAGGCCTTCGTAGTTTGTATGTGGTTAATTTTTCTTTCTTTTTTTTTTAATTTCCTTTTTAGATTTCAGTAGCAAATGCTTGGATTTTGTCCTGTTTCCATGTGGCACGTTCATTTGGAGCAGTCTGAATGTGATGCCATCCAGCAAACAGAGCCTAGCATATGCAGAGTCCCAGTGCTGCGAGTAGAGCAGTCAGCAGTACGAGAGGCCCATGTGCTCTTGCCCCCTGGCCTGAGTGCTGGCTGCAGCCTCCTGGATCCCTTTCACACTTGAGCTTCTCACATAAAATGCCAGTGTAAGCTGGAGGGCACTGGCACCGCACATTGTTGATGCATGTTCCTCCATTCTGGCAATGCAGTAGTTCATTGTCACATACATTTGCTGCAAGATAACAGGGGAGGGAGGGAAAGAAAAGCAGAATAAATATAAGTTCATCTACCTGAGAAAATGGACTAAACCCAGACTTTTAAAGCTCTACCTCCCTCTTCTTCCTGAGATATCTAAACAGGGGACATGCTTTTTAAAACACTTTGTTTGAATGTTTTATTTTTTTTGAATTTTTTTTTTAAGGCTATAGTCTTGGAGAACCATCTCAATCACTTAAGACGACCAACTATGATATTTATTAATTGAAATGAACAATTAATAAGGAAATAATGTAAACAGATGCCTTGTGCTAATGTCTGCATCTTTACAGTCATTGCTGAAGTGGAACTATAGGTGGGTGTGTTACTATTTGAAAGGGGCAACATATGTAGAGCTTTTGGAAACCATCAACAGTGGTTAAAAATGCAATATGGCTTTGCTGAAGTAAAGAGATCTGCATGGGAAGGCAAGGTTTTATAATCAAGAACTGCATGTATTAATGATCTGAAAAAATTATGCAGGAAAGATCAGGCAAGCACAGGCAGGAAATTCAGTATGTAATTTGATGGGGATTATATGGTATATACATCTGGAAATAAAAGATAATGTTGTTATTTCCATTATAGATCAAATATTTCATCTTAATTAGATTTGCTACTTTGGTGCATGGTATCTTAAAGCTATCTTAGATATCTAAGTTAGATATTCTCTGAGATATTGTAGCTTGATAATAATGTCACAAGTCAGATTTGACAAAAGAGTTAAGAGAAAAACAATACAGGCAAAAGTTTTAGAGCTGCATAATACTATAATATTTGAAAAATCGACAGCTTTGTATTACTTAAGGTCCACTAAAATATTTCACAGGTAAAAAATGTAGAGATATGAGGGACATAATAATTGGTGTCAAGTTGTGTTTCATTCCAGATGCTATAACTAGTAAGGTATGTGCTGCATTACAGCTTTGCCTTCCATAGGAGATGCAATTTTGGTAAAGACCTTGCACCTATCATCTAGGTAGAATGTGACAGTAAACATTTTAAGTCAGAGAATTAGGGAAAAGATTGTTTGGTTTAGAAGCACTCTCAATATTATATGCTGTTCAGATATACCCTAGCCTGGAGATACCCTAAATAATGCAGAATAGGGAAAATATCATTAATTTTACTTTCAAGATTACTGGGGTTTTCTATCAAAAAGTACAGTTTTACAAATATTAATTTAGTTCCTTTCAGAAGCAACCCAAATATCATGAGAACTTCAATTGAAATATTCTTAACTGATGTAATTCTACATAAATTTGTACAATTTTGTGTACCAGCAACCTCACTGCTAATCTTATCTGTCCTGGCTTGCTTTCAGAAAAATAATTTTCTCACTCTGGAAGAAATCTCCAACAACTGCTTTCTCGTGTTCTGCATCCATGTGGGCCAAGTCATCATGCAGTGTGTTAGAAACTTGCAGATGTAATTGAGAGAGAACAGTTAAATAATTTTTTTTTGCAATTCCTGTAGCAATCAAAGAGTTTTACTAAGAGCTATGGATTTAATATTGTTGTCCAGTTTCTGAATTGTAAAGGAAAAATCTGAATATTAAGATACAACAAACAACACACTGTTGACCATGACCCTATGTCTGAATTTTAATATTCTATATATGCATTAAAAAAAAGTGTTTCTGTTATGTATAAGGAACAGTAAATCATCACCAAATAAAGGTGATGAGATTAACAACTCAGAAAATACAACAGGCTGCAAAAAATTAACTGTATTTTAGAAGTCAATATTTGCATTACATCTCTTATGACTGAGGCCATGTATCTTTGAAGCTGACTTCATTGTTCATATTGGATATATTTCTCCATCTCAATATCCAAAAGCAAATTACTTCATCTGATGGTACAGCTACCAAACCTGTATGTTCCAGACTACTGATTGCTGGGATGCTTCCTACAGACAGGCAATGAAAATGGTGCAATAAGCACCACTGTTTGCCCTGACTCAGTGGGATTCTTAAACAGCAGATGAGATGTTTCACTTCGTGTTTGGCCTGGATTAATTTATCCAAATTTTCTCGAGTATTAAGTAAACAGTATTTATTTTACATCTTATTTATTTATTGTAAAACAAATGCCTTTCCTGTTTTCAGACTTGTTTTGATGACTGTAGCCTGTTATTGTAAGAGCCCTGAGCTCAGACCTGCTCTGTAGTCACAGGGTGCTGGAGATGAGTGGCTCAAGTGGTGGTTTGCTCCATGCTGGTTGTTCTGCCTGACACACTGATGTGAGCTGTTAGGAAATGCCTCTAAACATTGCTGTCTGCAAAATTCTGGGTACCACATTATAGCTGCTGATTTCTAAATCAGACCATTTATTTCTCATTAGAAAGTATTTAAAATGTACTTAAAGAAAGGATGGATCAAAAGTTTTGTCATTATTCTTGCATGCTTTTAAGTATTTGCCCAAAGAAATTCATTCAAGTAAACTAGGTAGATTTTATTGTTCTCAGCAAACCACTGTGTAGCTGAAAAATCTGGAATTGTTGATCTTGTATTGTCACAGTTTTCTTTTCCTTAATTTTGTGCTTGTATCTCTTTCACTTGCAGATACACATGTATGCACATAGATGTACATGTATCATATAGATAGCAATTGTGATTTGGAAGTTAAACAATTCAGGGAACATCATGAAATCCCATTATTTATTTTTTGCCAATTTTGTTGTAATTTTATTCTGACCAACTCTAATACCATTTTCACCTTCCTGTAAGCATGGCCAGGATTACTTTCAAAACTTTAATATTAACTAATTATGTTTATTCAGCTTAGTAATTGGATTAGCTGTAGTCAATAAGTGCAACACATCAGCAGCACAAAGGGAAGTACTTTCACTGGAATTTAAAACAAAATTTATGCATTAAAAGTAATTGACATCCTGCTAAGACCAAAGCAAGGCAAGTATATTAGTTATTATGAAAATTCACAATGTTTCTAATGTTCTAATGTTTCTAATGTTCTAAGAATTTTTAGGATACATGTTACAAAGCATTTTATTTCAGAAGAGGCTCTAGGCTTTATCCAGAGAAGACAGGGACACAGGAGCTGCTGAGCAGGGCAGGAAGGACCAGGACTTTGCTGGTGGGCCCCAGCATGTGCCTGGCCAGCAGCCTTTTTTGTTTCCCCATGCAGCCAACATGACAATCCAGAGTTTTCCTGTCTGTTGTACCCCTCCTAATCCTCCTACCTGCTATCCCCTTCCCCCTTCTTATGCTCCAAGCAGTGAAATGTTATGTCCACTGCAGAGACATGTTGAACATGCTCTGCCTTATTTTCAGCATTAAAAGTAAAAATAATGAGAAATGAGTTTGAACTCATTGAGATGTCATCAGGTATGACCAAAGAATGAAATGCAGAGAAATGATGCAAGTAAAATATCTAATTCTGAAGTCATCACACGTGACTGTTAGGGCCTGTGTGGCTGAACTAGCTGTGGGTTTTCTGGCAGTTCTTAGAAGACAGGACATCAAACTGATCACTTAAAAACTAAAAGAGAGATCTCTGATTTGCTTTGGAGAGCTTTGTAGGCCTTTCTGGGGGATATTTCTGAGCACAGTCTCTAGATCTATGCTACTGCAGGAAGTGAAATACTTAAAGCAAAATAAAGAATTTTTTTAAAGTTACTTTCATAATTCGTCAGTTTACAATCTCAGCTATGGTCTGATTATGGGATCCTTAAAACACTACACAAAGGACACAGAAAAAAAGGCACATGTAAAAATGGATTGCTATTTGGATTGCTATTTGAAGCTTTTCTGTCCTTTGGGCTACCTCCCCCTTCCCACCCCACAAACCCCTGCAATTAGGAAGAGTTAGTAATAAAATATTGAAGCCTCTTTTTTAGGATAAGACCTCTATGAATGATGATGAAAGATGCCTTGCCACAAGTCACAAAATGCTCTTGATTTTTAAATATAATGCTAATACATTTGGAAATGGAATAAAAAAGAACACAATGGGAAAATACTGGTCTTTGAGCCCGCTCAGATTGTTCAAGGGGTAAATGACATGCTAGTGTTTCATACTGAGTACTTAATGAAATCTATGGACAGTAACAGTTGTTTGACAAATGTCTACTTTCCTCTTAAATGTTCATATGTGAACAAGACATGCAAATTTCCCAGTCCCTCCAAAACTCAACTTTAATACCATTGCAGCTTCTGGAAAGAAAAAAGTTAGACAGCTGTGACTGATTTTAATTCTGAAGCTGCAATATAGGCAGGGAAGCACAAATGCAAGCATTGCTCTCTTTATCTGGAGGGACACCTGAGGCACAGCATCGTGCTCTTGGCTTATGGTCTTTCTGGTTATTGTGTCTGGGCAGCTTCAGAACACATGCACAGGGTTTCTGGTGTGCCTACTGCTCAGAGAGAGAAACAGTATGCTAGTGAACTTAAATAGTTTGCTTTAGATTGCTGTCCTGCCCAAAAGCTATCCAAGAGGGGAGAAAATACATTTGTAAATTTCTTTGTGCTACCTTGATTTTTGTACAGCTTGCCTACAGTAGCATCTGATTCAGGCGGCATTTGAAAAAAAAAAAAAAAAAAAGAAAGGAAGATATTCAAAAGGACAACTTTTTTTTGAGCTGGGATATGTGGTGCTTAGTTTCTGCATCAAAATCTGGATTTATTATGGAATTTTCATTGTTTGAGGGAGCAGCATGAAGTTAATTTGTGATACTCACAGAGAGAAAACTTTTTATTAGAGGTCCTCCCTTTCTTTCTTGAATTCAGGAGACTTTAATTTCAAGCAATGTTTTCTGTGTTCTCTTCCACTACAATTTTTCTTTGTGTGCTTTTTTTTTGGCATCATTTGTTATAGCCTGATCTCTCCCTCTCTCTCTTTTTAAAACCATTCCTTCACATTTCTCCTTTTTCTCTCCCAGATCATGAGTATTATAGTCCTTGGATAGGTTGGTGGGTTGACAGCTCTGAATATATTACACCACATTTTGGTCTATTCTAAAGCATTGATGCAAGCATAGACCCTACTTGTGCTGCAGTGAATTTTCTATACTGTTTGTCGCTGGTTTGTGTGACTGACATCACTGAAGTCATGAGGATTTTTGACTTTGGGTTCCACCCATGGTTCAACACCTTGAGAGCATGCAGGTCTCATGGCTGAAGAAATTATTCTTGGCTGGTTTTTTTTTCCCTCTATAATATCATGGCTGAAGAAATTATTCTTGGCTGTTTTTTTTTTTTTTTCTCTCTATAATGCATCTGTTTTCTTGCTACTTCTTATTTAGTAAACAATGTTACTTGAAATCGTGTATGAGGAATTTTTCAGCACACAGACTAACAGAATATTCCATCTATGCATAAGTGAGTGAAAACCCAAGCATACTGAAAGCCATGGATTCAGTAATGATGTTCATAGGTAGCTTCAGCATATGCAGTGGTTGTCTATATATAGAGCTGTGAACAGCATGTTGATATGCCATGAAAAAATAAGGGTTTCGTGCCACTACCTAAATAAGTTCAGTAAATTGAGGCAAAGCACAAGAGATTTCTTGTCAAATACAGAATTAGTTCATGTGAGCGCTATGAAGACTCTGTAACTAACATGCATTATTCTCTAAGAAGTGTTCATTTAATCAATAAATGGTAAAAACAATCACAGAATATAAAAGAAATTGCACTGAATGAAGAAGCCTAATAAAAACATGAACATCTATGCATACACAAAGCAAACATGCACAAGAAACCTCTGCAGTCATGAAAGTACTAGTAATGTTTTTCCCACTAGACAGTAGTGGAATTGGGGAATGCAAAACACCCAGTCTCACTCAAATGGAAAGGTGTAAAATTGTTTCCAGTAGTATTGAGTTGCATGTTCCAGCTGAATGTAAGTGACCACAACCAAAATAGTTTCAAATTTGCAGAGTTAGCAACAACAAAGTATCTCTGTTGTTTGGAAACAATCCTAAAAGTACAATACATACTTGTTATGTGTTGAAGATCTCTATATGGAGCTCCACTGAGTCATGGGATTTCACCCATGTAAAGTAGATATTAGGAGAGAGGATGGGGAAAACATAATCACTCAGACTTTCTCTGAAAGATTAGAGCTTTTGCTGCTAGGCTTAGTGTTGCACAGCACATGACAAACCCTCAAGTTGCTGTACCTTAAGTATCTTATTCATCTGAATAACCAGTGGTAAAACTTAGTTGAAGGTTTTGTCACTGATGTTTCTTCCCCTACCTGTCTTCCCTTTAGAAGTACTGTTATTTTATTATTAGAGTTTAAATTGTTGTTACCATTTACATTACTGCCAAATGGCTTTAAAATGTTTTGGTACCATGAATACACGTTAGGGTTGATCAGACGTTCTCAGTGGTTTTAATCCACAGACATACTTGATACAAAAACCAGTTACTGCTCTTTTAAATGAGATATTAATAATAATAGTTGTGGGGTTTTTTTTTTTGAGGTGACACTAATTCAAGATTTGCTATAGTATTAAAACTATCTTAGGATACTGTCAAATCAAGACAAGGTAGATGCTTTGTTAGCATGAAAAGAAAACTGGTTTGCACTTATCTACCAAAGCACATTCTTAAGACAGAATAAATCACTGTAGACAAGTACAAGCCTAAAGCATATCTTACTGTGTCAAAATTATGGTCATAAAATGACAAACATTAATAGAAAGATCTCTGGTGCAAAGTTGAAACAATGTTGTGATTAATTATACTGCCAACAATACAAGGAGCTAAACATTGACCAAGTGCAAGTAGTTCCTAAAGGCAGACAGCTCCATCTTGACTTGTCTTAGAAATGCCTGTTAGAGGCACAATTGAAATGGCACTTAATTTTTTATCAAATCAATTTTATTAAGTTATCAGAGAGTGAATGAATAGGGGTGTAATGGAGATACTGTGTTCACTGAAGGTTTCTGGTAGAATTTTTAGATTGTTTGCCTACATGTAATTTCTGCACAACCCTCACTTCAGGGCTAAGCTTATTCTAATCAAATTGCAGGTAATGTCTTCAGTTTCCACAAAAAGATGCAGCTGTTATTCAGAGTCCTGCCCAGCACACAGCCACAGAATGGATGGTGATTCCTCTCTCCTGTAAACAGGTACCAATTTATCCTAGCACCCACATGGGTAAGCTTAGTTGATTATGTTCCACTACGGAAAGTGCAAAATCCTCTGCAGAAAATATATATATTTTTTTTAAACATGGTATAAGGGTAGCAGAGGCAGAAAGCTAATGTTTTTCACAGGTTGTGTCTGTGCTTTCTCATTTTTCATCTCTATCCTTAATCTAAACCCCTTGGATTTAATTAACAAAAAATAATGAGAAGAAATATATCAAATCTGTCAAAAGGACAAGAGGGAGAACTGAGTGTTGGAATCGATACTCTTGCATGATGGAGAAGCCATAGTAGCTTTAGTCGAAACTACACAAGATTGTGTATTAAAATGGATGAAAACAAATCCAGATTTAGTTATCCAAGAATTATAGTTGAGCTAATACCTTTCAGTCTTCCTCTCTTTCAGGAAATGACTCATTAACTTTTCAGTTTTCTGATTTTGATGGTCCCAATTTTATAATTCTACAAAATACGCTGATTCCCATTGTGGGGTGGAAAAAAAAAAACCCCTATTCTTTTAATTCCTTTCCTTATGGAGGCGTACCACTGAAATTGGTATGACCCTTATCATATTTTAGGGTAATCTCAGGAGAGCAGTAAGCTACATCACAGCTTTAGTTGCTCAGAAGGGACTGCATACTCCTATCATTCATATTCCACTTGCAAAGCTGTAAGCTGCAGTGCCATTATTTCTATCTTCCCGGAGATAAATGAACATTCTTACATAATCTGTCTTCTCTTTCCTTAACTAGGAAGAGAAGCAGTTGCAACTACAGGGTTTCATTTTTTTGTCTATTGCCAACAGCAAGGTCGAGGTTTGGATGTAACCACTATCAATAAAAACTGGCTGAGCATGAAAACACCTCAGGTACAGAAGATGAAGTCATCAAAAGGCCCTATGAATAGTTGGAGGATGGGATTTGGTTTACTAAATATGAGCACCTACTGCCCTTAGCAGTGCCAGAGGGCATTTCAGATATGTACATGGAGCTGGCAGGTGTTTTGTAAGACCTATGGGAGATTTAAGCTTGTGGGAGCAGTGGTGGGAGGCCTGGCAGAGCCCTCCCACCCTGTCTCAGCCAGCTGTTGGGACCCTGGTGTGCTGACAGGACCTGGCTGTTGCACACAACCAGTGTCCCTCCTGCCTGAGGTCTCTCCACCTGACACAGGGCTTCCCTGCCTGCATTTGGCATCTGCTCCAAGCCACAGCAGCCATGCACTGCTGGACATGGCCCTTGGGGAAGCCCCTAAGCCATGAGCACAAACTGTGAAAAGCCTCACCCACAGCTCTATCCAAGCACCCTCTGCCTACTACCCTGGGAGAGCATCTGAACTCAGGCTCCTGACTGTCCTTGCCCCAGTGACCTGGTGGGCTTGGCCCATTTGGGCCTTGAACGTTAGACTGTCTGGTGTGACCCCAGACCTGCCCTGACACTGGAGGCTTGTCTGGCAGGCTGGGGAAACTCCCTGTCCTGCTGCTTCCCATTCCCTTTGCCCCCACCCCCTTTGCCCCCCCCAGTCCTCTCCTGCCACTGGCTTGATGGCACTTTGTGGAACACTCAACTGCCATTGCTCCTTAGCAGTAGCACTAAACACCTATGGCCAGACAGGTTCGTCCTATCCAAAAAGCTAA
>NW_008688511.1:2110-7864 GCF_000695815.1 Acanthisitta chloris | reverse complement strand
GGAATGCTAGCTGAACAGCAGCATTTTCTGCTTCATGGCACAACAACAGTATTTTCTTGTAAGTTCCCAAGAACTATTAAACAGACCTTCAACAAGTATTGCTTTTATAGAGCACAAAAAGGCAAGAGAAATCCTGGAAAGCAAACCAAAGCAGGATCATGCAAAGGTCAGCAATTCAGATATGCAATGATGGATTACGTAAAGGCTGAATGTTCCTGCATCCTTGGCTGCTAGGGTATTTGACTTGTTATGGATACACATGAATGCAAATAATTTTGTTTACTAAAAGTTTCTCTTTCTGTTCTTCTTCTCAATGAATTCTGCATTGAAGACTTCAAAATCTATGAAACAGTCCCACACACATTACTTTTTTTGGCAGCAAAACCAGACAAGATAATCACAAATGAAAATATTTCCAAATGATTAGACTTATTCTAATAACTATTTTCCTGAAATTTTTTTAGGAAGCAGTAAAAGAGAGTGACAGAATGTGTTGATGGCTTCTATTAATAGTCACTGTTATTCTAAAGTGATTTGTGATCTAAAATAATATGAATGTCACAAACTTTCCTCTCACTACTTTGGCTTAAAGCCAATTGCATGGGACAGTTTGACAAATTAGTAAAAATGCTGGAAATTTATGTTATGATCAATTTCTAAACTATGTAAAACAGCATTTCTAATGGAAACATCAGCAAACTTTAATTGCACTGTGATAAATACCAAAATATTAAAATGGGACTGGTATGTAACTAAAAAAAGGGAGTCACATGTATGGAAGTGTGACTTATCAGCTATGTTCCAGTGACCACAAGGAAAGGTAAAGGCAAGTTTATATTTACATGTCATTATGTATTTCTCTTGTATGCATTTTTTGAAAGAGAGTTTCAAGATAAGAGGATAATGGTGTAGAATCTCTCTGGAGATGAACATTCAGAATTTATGTGAACATTAGTTACAATGCAAAGGCAAAGATAAAACATTTACTTGGTTCCTACAAAATGTGTGCAATGAGGGATGGGGTTTTTTTGTTCAAGTAAGTAACAATGCTGGGAATCAGATCTTCTTTCCAAATCTACATTGATTTATCACTTTGAATGTGAAGTACTGCAGAGTGCTTTTGTTGAGCTAGCTCTAGAATGGGGATAAAAACACTGCCCTGTAGCTCTCTCCAATCTCATCAGAATAAGAGTTGTTACTGCTAGTGAAGAATGGAGAAGTTGATGCCAAGGAAGGTCGAATGAGTTGCCTATGCTAACAAAAGGAGTTAACAATGAAGGTCCTGTGAATTCTTGCTCTATTTACTAGATTGCGTTGTTGATTAGCTAAATGCAATAGCAGAGTTGATTACTGTTTCCAAGGGAGTTTGCTGACACTCAGCTATGAAAAGGTTTATAAATTATGAAGTTTAAAAAAGGACTATGCAGTCTTGCCCACTTAAGTGTCATATGCTATTCCGTAAGTTCTTTAAATATTCTGACAATTAGAAATACCAATGTCATGTGTATTGTACCTCCTCCTAATCTCACCAGTCAGAACTTCAGCAGCTTCATCTTCATCCATAAGGAACATGGTAAAGATTTACAAGTGGTTTTTATCCCCTATGCTTTATCTGCCCTTTAAAGTTACCTGCCATTGTCTATTTATAATTACTACAGTAAAATTAAAAAATGACACTCAACGGGCAGATTCTTATATCATAATTCCTGCCTGAGATAAACTGGAAGATAATATGCTCTCTTGTGAGTGGAATTTTAATTGCTGCACTACTTTACTTTTCCACTCTTTTCATCAGAATACCAAGATGATTCAAACAGTTGGCATGTAGCACTCAGCAAAAATAAGAACTAATAAATTAACGTATCAAATAATTAAAGCTATTAGCTGCTTCTTGGTAGTTTTCATCAACAATATTTATTGCTACACACAGACTTGCTTCAGGTATCATTGTGCATTTATCTTTCTGACAGAGCAGCCATTAGATGGGAAAACCCAGATAATGGATGCTTGGCTTTCTACACAATCCTCCACACCAGTTTTTCTGCTATGTGCTACCCAGATGTAATCAATGTGATAGTCTTAGCCAGTGTTTTACCTGATGAAAACACTTTAAAAACTGATTAATAATATCAAACGATCCAGCAAAAACATCCAAAAGATGCTCACACCAAAGCACAAAGTAACTGTCTAATTATATTGCCTCTTAACAAGATTTAAATGTCTCCGATTATTTATTTGTCTTTGCAGGAGTGACATTTTGATAAGTACACAGAATTCATAATTCATTATTACACAGTGAGCAATACAGATGAAGAATGTGTACAGGCAACCTACATATTTTGCACAATATTAATATGCAGGCTACTACTACTAAGTTACTGCGATAGTTACAGAAATGAACTAATCTCATTAACTTTACAGATTTGCTGCAATGTGAATAACAATAGATCTAGCTTAGACTTCCAGAGAGCACACTGTATGTGCTGGTTTGGGTTAATGTCTGAAAAGTTCTTTCTACATGCATGTGCACTAAAGATAATGCCTCTAACCATGAATGTTGATATTCCTTACTATGACAAAGTGTTAAGATAATTCAGGATATTAGAAAGTCCAGAGTTACAAGACACTCATGAGTAAATCTGTTTCCCTCTGAGCTTTATGGTTCTTGCATTACTTTTGACATGCTGATTAATGTTCTTATATTTCTGTTTATCAATTGTGATGCACAAAGGTGTTAAAATGTAATTATTAATGAAGACTGGCATAACCCGGCATCCTTGAGGAATAGATAGCTGCCAAATTTGATTTCATTTCAAAGTACTTGCTTTATTTTATTTAAAATGATTTTTTTCAATTTTTAGGTTGTCAAGTCAAGCTAGAGCTGAAAAATAGCAAAGATATCTCCATTAATCTAGACTAAAGAAATGACTGTATAATCAGTGTGTTATATATTTCTAAAGATATAATGTATCAATATCTTTAAATTTAATCATGGAAAGAAGTAATTTTGTTACTCAAAAAGTCTTCCACCCTCACTTAAGCCTGAGAAGCCAAGACCTTGGTCATTTCTCTCATGCTCCTGAGAAGCTGTGCATATAGCAGTGTTACAAACTCAAACTCACCTCTGGTTTAGAGAAGGAAGAGTCACACAAGAAACAGTTTTAATGAAAATGTACTTTTAGAATGTTGTATATTCTTTTAAAGTGTAACATCTGACTATATTGCTTGGTAGAACTCTCAGAGAAAGAGAAAACAGATTTCTGCTAAATAGAATTGGGATGATAAAACTGCATTTCCTGACAAGTTTATCTCATCAGGTCCTGTCCTCTACCCCAAGCATCCTTCTACCTTACATAACATGAACTCCCACAACTCCTATCACATGCTTATCTTTCTCTTTCAGCAGCCTTGGCAGTGATGGTAATGGAAATCTGACTTACTGGATCCCAGTTCCTTCAGAACTGTGTGCACTCCTTTCCATCGCCTCCTACGGTGGGAGGTGGTGTTTGCTGCTTGCCTGTGCAGAGTGCCAGCCAACGGTTCCATGTGACAATGGAGGATAAGAAAAGACTCTAATTCCAGGTAGGATGAACTTCTGTAGGACTGGTCTATGTTTGGACCCTCATGAGGGTCAACCACTGAGGGTAAACACTAAGCCTCCTTCGCCCCATGAAGCCACATGGCATTGACCAACTGGCACATAAGGCCAACTCTGCAGAGACTTCTGTCTTGGGCAGCAGTAACTCCAGCATGGTTCCTCCTCAGGTTTGAAACACGGGCCCAGTGAATTGAGGGTATGAGAGGAGAGTGAAAAGCAAAGGTTTTATGCTGCCTTTGTGAGACAGAATTTCTGAAGTGGTAACATGGCAGATCTGAGTGGGATGCTAGTTTTCTGAAGACTGCAAGAAAGCTATGGAATGAGTAGATGTTTAGCTAAAACAGAAGGAGGAGTGCTAAAGGGAAGTGGTTAGAACTGGAACAGAGGGGTTTGGGCTAAAGCCAGTGTGGGTGGGAGGAGGTGAGGGAGGTGCTCAACACATCTTCCTGGCTCAATGTTTTGTATTTGCAAAGCAGTCAAGGTCTCCTAACGGTGCAGTGCAGTGTGGGCTGCAGCATCATCGCTAAGTTGTCATGTTGCCACAGAATAAGAGAGAAGATATAACTGGAGTACACTTCTTTAGGCATCTTTTCAGTTGTGTTTTAAATCAGCACTGATTTTGCATGAACTAGCAAAGCTCGCAGGTCATTGCAGAAAAATTATAGCAGTATATGGCTTTATTTTGATAGGTGGTGTAAATCTTGACCCAAATTTTCAAACCTTTGTAGAAGTTATGCAGTGTACATGCAGCCTTTCATGTTTCTCCCCAGTTGTGGCAAATGGCATGTGTGAATGTGTAATTTGCAGCATTTCAAATCATCTGGCTCAATTTTTGAGACATTTGTGTTGTGATACACATTATAATTTGTCTATAAAGATATGTGGAATAGGATGCTCTGAGAACTGAAGTCTCCTTGCAGAGAGCTGTGCTTTGCTGCATAATGTCAACATAATGGAGCTGATTTGAGGATGCTATGTTTGCCCTCAGAATGAATTTTCTTGCACTAATAGCCCCAGTTTAAATCTCATTGTGGGATTCTGTTCTTGAAATCAGTAGGAAGTAAGCCAGGTTTTTGAATCTTGTGAAAGTAACTTGTTCTCCTTGGATGCTAGTCACTGCTTATTGCCTCACTATCAAAATGCAGCTTCAGCTCTTTAAAGAAACAGCTACATGTGGTGAAACTCTCTTTACTCTCCTTGGAAATGAAACTGTAAAGTAGTCAAAGTAAGAGTCCTATTTCAAGGATCTTTTGGCTTAAAAAGAAAGTTCAATTCCCATTTAAAGTATGTGTAACATTCAGAGCTCAGTGGTGCAGCATCTCATTAACAGAACACACGCTGAACTGTCTCCTATGGACAGCTATTTCTATACTGAGGACACTGGAGTAGTTTGTTCCTCCTGCACTTATCAGCATATATAGGGACTGGTTAGTGTATGTGAGAAACAAACCTGATAGCTCTTTATTTTAGCCCCTGATCTATAGCTGCTTGGTTCTGTTTCTTAAGGCTAACCTAAATATCTGTTAAAGGGAGAATTCCTCATCCAAAGAGATTATGGCTGGGCTGCTTATAACCTAGAAGTTTTGAAGGGCAAGAATAGATTTTTGGGTCCACTGGAAAAGCCTTCAAATTTAAGCAGGAAATAGAGTAAGAACAGTAGCTAGAGCATAGGTGTCATAGAAAGATAAAGGTGTGTTTGGCTGCTCAGAGGTGCTCAGCCACTGGTTCCGTAAGCTGGAGCAATAGTTTGGTTTATCCACAGAGAGATTTTGTACATCTGGAAAATACACAAGATTTCATAAATGACTGGAAAGTGTGACAGGTTTGGAAAGCTGCTCCACTTGGTCTCTAGAAAGGGGGTGAAGTGGGTAAATTCATCTATAGACAAGGACAAATCAAAATAATGTCTCCAGATTTAGCCAGTGGCATTGGTGCAGTTGTTATTACATGGTTTTCCATGTCCATCTGAACAAAGACAGAGAGTCATTGGGAAGAAAAAACTGTATGTGAGGAAGTAGCTGTTCAAGATGTAGTTATAAAAATACAAAACACTTTTTCCCAGCTGTACATTGAAATCAGTGATGATAATGAACACAGTCTCCTTAATTATTTCAAGTTGATTTCAGTTATAATTAATCATCTATAGAAATTAATTG
>NW_008688511.1:0-2078 GCF_000695815.1 Acanthisitta chloris | reverse complement strand
CTGCAGAAATCTTTAAACCTTCAACGCTGTCCCATCTTTCTCTTCTTACCTGATGATTATAGGTAAAAACTTTATTAACAATTTAATAAAATCTCTGTAGAAGCCAAGACAATTATAATGGGCTTGACTTGGCTTCCATCAAAAGTCTCTTTTAATTATTTTGCCGTTGACTGTAGTCCAATGTGAGAGAACAGTTTGTAATCAAAAAAATCATTATTTTGCCGTTGACTGTAGTCCAATATGAGAGAACAGTTTGTAATCAAAAAAAACCATATCTCAAAATTGTGCAGGCTTGAAAGAAATGGAAAGAAAAGGGTTGTTAATATTTTACAGAACATCATGGTACTTTTGTATGGGCTATCAGTCCCATCTAAATTTATACTGACTGAAGCCTGTAAAACTGTATTCACTTTCAGAGTTGTTATTCATATGAATAGCTTGACTAAAATTTGTGCTGTAAAGGGTAGTAGGCAGAGACCTGACAAAAAGCTGGACTGACATTTATAAGATCAAGCTTTTGTTTCTGAATTTATCATACCCATGTTCCTTGTCAAAATCTTTACTCGCATGCTTAACTTGAAGATGAATTTGAAGTTACTGGAAGGGTTAGTCTATGTCTCAGGGGTATGAATCTAGGGGAAGAGAAGATGATCATGTAGACACTTATTAGAAAGAAATGCAAGGAGAAGCTAAAGGGGCAGAATGCCTACAGATGATTTGGTGAGCTGGTTGTATTAGAGATACAGAGTAAAGCAAGTATAAAAAACCCCAACAACTACTGAAAAGGATTCTTACAAAAATGGCATTGTTAGTAGCATAGTAAAACAAAACTATAAGAAAATACATTTACAAAGGGTAAAGAAAAATGTTGAAATTAGAGTGAAATGAAGGGGAAAAGAAATGAGTACAGGTTCTCAGAACTGAGCTATAAGAACACGTTCAAGTACCAAGGAAGGCCAGAAATGACCGAGCAACGTACTGAAGTAATAAAAATTACTAATTAATTTTTTAAAAACACATTAGAAGCTGGAACTTTCTAGGAAAGCTCTAAGGCAAGCAAATGGTGCATAAGGTAGGGAAGAGAAAAATCTATTCACTATGAAAGAGATTTGGGAGGTTACCAGGCAACTGCCTGTGGTGATGGGGGCATGTTCTGGAGGTGTCTCAAAGCTTATACAATATGGAAGATAGTCTGTTGCATTGCATCACCAGAAGCAAATAATATTGGTCCAAGAACTTGGAAAAAACACAGAAACAAAATTTTGACTGTTATCTGTGATTTTTCTAATTTAATTGTCAAGATGGGCTTGATTAACTATAAGCAGGACCTGTGGTAGATGTGAGTTTTATAAAGAGGTCCAAGGGGATGGAGACTGGCAAATAAAACCTGCAGGAAGAAAGTTAATGGAAATTGTAATGAAGAACAGAATTAGCAGTTAGATGAGTGAGCATGATGAGCATGAAAGAGAAATAACGATTTACAAACCTAGTAAAAGATTATATTTTTTAAGGACAAAGATCAAATTGATGATGTACCCGAATCTCCTGAATCTCCAAAAAGTATTTCACAAGATCCCTCAGCAGTGTTTTTCAAAGAAACCAGTAAGAAAAAATTGTGGGATTTTTTTTCTGTTGGTTTTTTGTTTTAATGGAATAATCACTGAATGGTAAGAATAAATGTCAGGAACTATTACTCAGTCTTGTGAGAACTGTGTCAGGACTTACATACAGAGAATTCTGCTAGAAAAGTGAGTGAAGAGTAATGTAATAAAGTTTGCTCAGGTTACAAAGGTATCATAGCTAGAAAGACCTTCAGAATAATTTCTAAGGTGCTGGGTGACAGAATTTTAAGTATTCATGAGTAATGTACCTCTATAGGTATTTGCCTTTACCATTTAGAAAAGGGACCTTTTCAGTTCAGGGTATTTTATTGAAAATTGTACTTAATCTCTTCATCAGTAAAAATGGCAAATAGACTATTGAATTTTTTAAGGTGGAAAAAAAATGAAATAGAAACACCACAATGTCTCTCTATAACTTCATGATGTCATGATGTGCCCATCTCTTGAATGGTACAT
>NW_008688510.1:0-205 GCF_000695815.1 Acanthisitta chloris | reverse complement strand
TGGGATGAACTGGGAGGGAACTGGAAGCTACTGTGAGGAACTGGGGTGAACTGGGAGGGAACTGGTAGCTACTGGGAGGGACTGGGATAGGATTGGGAGGAACTCGGATGAACTGGGAGGGAACTGAAAACTACTGGGAGGGACTGGGATGAACTGGGATGGAACTGAAAACTACTGGGAGGGACTGGGATGAAATGGGAGCTAC
>NW_008688509.1:1683-7021 GCF_000695815.1 Acanthisitta chloris | reverse complement strand
TTTTTGCCCTTTTTCCACCCCAAAAATGACCCCAAAAAATCCCAATTTTAGTCCTTTTTCCACCCCAAAAATACCCCCAAAAATTCCAATTTTTTCCCTTTTTCCAGCCCAAAAAATCCCCCAAAAATCCCAATTTTTGCCCTTTTTCCACCCCAAAAATACCCAAAAAATCCCAATTTTTCCTCCTTTTTCCACCCCAAAAAAACATCCCAATTTTTTCCCTTTTTCCACCCAAAAATGACCCAAAAAATTCCAATTTTTGCCCTTTTTTCACCCCAAAAAATCCCAATTTTTTGCCCTTTTCCCAAAGACAAAAACTCCATTTTGGGGTTAAAAATTCTCATTTTTTTTACTCAGAAAATCCAAATTTTTGGGTCTTTTTTTGCTCCTTTTGCTGCTGCTAAAGTTGTTTTCTTCTTTTTTTTTGGCCTTTGGAGGAAAATTCAAATTTTTGAAATCAGGTTTTGGGTCCAAAAATTCAATATTTTTGGCTAAAAAAATTCAATTTTTGGCGTCCAAAAATTCACTTTTCTTGGCTAAAAATAATCAATTTTTGGGGTCAAAAAATTCACTTTTTGGGGATAAAAATAATCAGTTTTTGGGGTCAAAAATTCACTTTCTTGGGCCAAAAAATATCAGTTTTGGGGGTCAAAAAATTCACATTTTGGGCAAAAAAAATCACTTTTTGGGTCCAAAAATTCACTTTTTTTGGCTAAAAAAATTCAATTTTTGGCGTCCAAAAATTCACTTTTCTTGGCTAAAAATAATCAATTTTTGGGGTCAAAAAATTCACTTTTTGGGGATAAAAATAATCAGTTTTTGGGGTCAAAAATTCACTTTCTTGGGCCAAAAAAAATCAGTTTTGGGGGTCAAAAAATTCACATTTTGGGCAAAAAAAATCACTTTTTGGGTCCAAAAATTCACTTTTTTTGGCTAAAAAATTTCAATTTTTGGCGTCCAAAATTTCACTTTTCTTGGCTAAAAATAATCAGTTTTTGGGGTCAAAAAATTCATTTTTTGGGGCTAAAAAAAATCAGTTTTTGGGTCCAAAAATTCAATTTTTTGGGCTAAAAAAAATCAGTTTTTGGGGCCAAAAATTTTCCATTTTTGAGGCTAAAAATTATCTATTTTTAAGCTAAAATTGACCATTTTGGGGCCAAAAAAATTCTCATTTTTTAGGCAAAAATTTGACTTCTTTTATGCTAAAAATTCACTATTTTTAAGCTAAAATTGACCATTTTGGGGGTAATTTTGGGTCCATTTTTGGCCATTTTTTGGTCATTTTTTGGCCATCTTTTAGTCATTTTTTGGCCATTTTGGGACCATTTTTTGGCCATTCTTTGGTCATTTTTGGGCCCATTTTTTGGCCATTTTTTGGTCATTTTTGGGTCATTTTTGGGACCATTTTTTGGTCATTTTGGGTCAATTTTTTGTCATTTTTGGGGTATTTTGAGGCCATTTTGGGACCATTTTTTTGGCCATTTTTTGGTCATTTTTGGGTCCATTTTTTGGTCATTTTTTGGCCTTTTTTGACCATTTTGGGTCCATTTTTTGGCCATTTTTTGGTCATGTTTTGGTCATCTTGGGTCCATTCTTTTGGCCATTTTTTTGTTATTTTTGGGGTGTTTTGAGGCCATTTTGAGCCCATTTTTTGGCCATTTTTGATCCATTTTTTGGCTCAATTTGTGGCCATTTTATGTCCATTTTTTGGTCATTTTTGAGGTCATTTTGAGCCCATTTTTTGGCCATTTTGGAGTCCATTTTGGGGTCATTTTATGGGTAATTTTGGGCCCATTTTTGGCCTATTTTGTGGCCATTTTGAGCCATTTTTGTGGCCATTTTTGGAGTCCATTTTGGGTCATTTTATGGGAAATTTTGGGGCCATTTTGGGGCCATTTTTATGTCCATTTTGAGCCCATTTTTGTGGCCATTTTGAGCCTATTTTGTGGCCATTTTGGGCCTATTTTATGGCCATTTTTATGTCCTTTTTGAGCCCATTTTTGTGGCCATTTTGAGCCCATTTTTATGCCCATTTTGAGCTCATTTTGTGGCCATTTTCTGTCCATTTCAAACCCATTTTTATGCCCATTTTTTTGCTCATTTTGAGGCCCATTTTGAACCCAAATCTTTTTTTTTTTTTTTTTTTTTGTGACTTCTCCAATCTTTTTTTTTTCTGGGTTTAAAAACAGCCAATTTGGGGTTTTACCCCTCCCAAAAAGGAAATTTTGGGCCCTCCCAAGGTGACAATAGCAGGTGGAGGCCAAATGACATAAGCACTGAGAGGATGTGACGTCATCGATGATGTCATCGCGCAGGAACTCTAGAAAAAACCAAAAAAAAAACCCAAAAAAACCCAAAAAAAATCATTAAATAAGCCCAAAAAGCTTCAAATTCCACCCAAAAAAGGTGGGAAAAAAAAGATGGAGGTACCTGCTTGGGGGGAGGGGAAGGATGAGGTCGCCCATGACCTTTGGAGTGACCTTTGGAGTGACCTTTGGAGTGACCTTTGGAGTGACCTTTGGGGCGACGACGGCGGCGACAGCAGCAAAGTCTTCCCATTGGTTGCTGAGGAGGAGAAAAAAGGTAAATGAGAGGGGGAAAAATGGCCAAAAAATGGGCCAAAATGGGCTCAAAATGGGCTCAAAAATGGCCCAAAAATGGGCTCAAAATGGCCCCCAAAACACCTCAAAAATGACCCCAAAATGGCCCCTAAAAATCCCCCAAAACACGCAAAAAATGGCCACAAAATGTCCCCTAAAAATCCCAAAAATTATCCCAAAAAGGCCACAAAAAGGCCATAAAAATGGGCACAAAAATGGCCACAAAATGGCCCCAAAATGGGCCCAAAATGGGCCCAAAATTACCAAGAAAATGAATCCAAAATGGCCACAAAATGGGCTCAAAATGGTCTCCAAAACACCCAAAAAAATGGCCACAAAATGGGCCCAAAATTACCCCCAAAATGGCCACAAAGTGGACATAAAATTACCCATAAAAATGGGCCCAAAATGGCTTTAAAATGGGCACCAAAACACCCCAAAAATGGGCACAAAATGGCTACAAAATGAGCTCAAAATGGGCTCAAAATGGCCACAAAATGGACCCAAAATTACCCATAAAATGACCCCAAAATGGATTCAAAATGGCCTCCAAAATAGCCAAAAAATGACCCCAGAATGGCCAAAAAATGGATTCAAAATGGCCTCCAAAACAGCCAAAAAATGACCCCAAAATGGCTACAAAATGAGCTCAAAATGGGCTCAAAATGGCTCCCAAAACATCCCAAAAATGGCCACAAAATGGACCCAAAATTATCTGTAAAATGACCCTAAAATGAGCCACAAAATGACCCCAAAATGGATTCCAAAATGGCCACAAAATGGGCTCAAAATGGCCTCAAAACATCCCAAAAATGACCCCAAAATGGGCCACAAAATGGAAAACACCCCAAAAAGGGGCAAAAAATGGACCCAAAATGGCCAAAAAATGGCCACAAAATGGACCCAAAATTAGCCATAAAATGACCCCAAAATGGAATCCAAAATGGCCACAAAATGGGCTCAAAATGGCCTCAAAACACCCCAAAAATGACCCCAAAATGGGCCACAAAATGGGCTAAAAATGGCCAAAAAATGGCTTCAAAATGGGCACCAAAATGGGCCTAAAATGGCCCCAAAACACCCCAAAAATTACCAAAAAATGGACCCAAAATTTCCCAAAAAATTACCCAGAAAATGGCCAAAAAATGGATCTAAAATTCCCCATAAAATGATTCCAAAATGGCCTCCAAAATGGGCTAAAAATGGCTTCAAAATGGCCCCAAAAATGCCCTAAAATTACCCCAAAATTACCCCCAAAATGGCCTCAAAATAATCCCCAAGATGGGCCAAAACTTACCCCAAAATTCACCCCAAAATCAGCCCCCAAAGGCCTCAAAATCCCCAATTTTTCTCTCAAATTCCCCAAATTTCTCCAAATTTCCCAAATCTTCCTCAAATCCCTCAAATCTTCCCAAATCCCTTGAATTTCCCCCAAAATATTGACATTTTCCCCAATTTCCCCAAAATCCCCCCAAATCCTCCAAATTTCCCCCAAATCTCCAAATTTTGCCCAAATTCCCCAAAATTTCCCCAAATTTCCAAATTTTTTCCCAAATTTCCCGCAAATCTCCCAAATTTTCCTCAAATTCCTCAAATCCCTCAAATTCCCCCCAAAATATCCACATTTTCCCCAATTTCCCCAAAATCCCCCAAATTCCTCCAAATTTTCCCCAAATTCCCCAAATTCCTCAAATTTTCACCAAATTTCCCCCAAATCTCCAAATTTTGCCCAAATTCCCCAAAATTTCCCCAAATTTCCAAATTTTTTCCCAAATTTCCCGCAAATCTCCCAAATTTTCCTCAAATTCCTCAAATCCCTCAAATTCCCCCCAAAATATCCACATTTTCCCCAATTTCCCCAAAATCCCCCAAATTCCTCCAAATTTTCCCCAAATTCCCCAAATTCCTCAAATTTTCACCAAATTTCCCCCAAATCTCCAAATTTTGCCCAAATTCCCCAAAATTTCCCCAAATTTCCAAATTTTTTCCCAAATTTCCCGCAAATCTCCCAAATTTTCCTCAAATTCCTCAAATCCCTCAAATTCCCCCCAAAATATCCACATTTTCCCCAATTTCCCCAAAATCCCCCAAATTCCTCCAAATTTTCCCCAAATTCCCCAAATTCCTCAAATTTTCACCAAATTTCCCCCAAATCTCCAAATTTTGCCCAAATTCCCCAAAATTTCCCCAAATTTCCAAATTTTTTCCCAAATTTCCCGCAAATCTCCCAAATTTTCCTCAAATTCCTCAAATCCCTCAAATTCCCCCCAAAATATCCACATTTTCCCCAATTTCCCCAAAATCCCCCAAATTCCTCCAAATTTTCCCCAAATTCCCCAAATTCCTCAAATTTTCACCAAATTTCCCCCAAATCTCCAAATTTTGCCCAAATTCCCCAAATTTCCCCCAAAATCCCCCAAATTTTCCTCAAATCCTCCAAATTTTCCCCAAATCCCTCAAATTTTCCCCAAATCCTCCAAATTTTCCCCAAATCCCAAAATTTTCCCCAAATTATCCACAAATTTCTTCCCAAAAATCCCCCAATATTCTTTTTTTCCCCAGTACCCCAAAAATTTACCCAAATTTTCCCCAATTTTACCCCAATTCTCCCCAAATTTCCCCCAAATTCCTCCAAATTTCCCCCAAATTTATCCCAAATCCCTCAAATTTCCCCAAATTCCCCAAAATTTATTCCCCCAAATACCCCAACATTTCCCCCCAATTTCCCCCAAATTTCT
>NW_008688509.1:595-1627 GCF_000695815.1 Acanthisitta chloris | reverse complement strand
AATTTCTCCAAATCCCTCAAATTTTCCAAAATTCCCCAAATTTCTCCCCAAATCCCCCAAAATTCTCTTTTTTCCCCCAAATCCTGAAATTTCCCAAAATTCCAACAAAATCCTCCAAATTTCCCCCAATTTTTCCCCAAATCCCCCAAAATTCTTTTTTCCCCCCAAACCCCAAAATACCCCCCAAATTTCCCCTGAATTTCCCAAGAATCCTCCAAATTCCCCAAAATTTCCCCAAATTTATCCTGAATTTCCCCCAAATCCCTCAAATTTCCCCAAAAATCATCCAAAATTCTGATTTTTCCCCATTTTTTTGCCTCCCAAATCCCCCAATTTTCCCCCAATTTTCCCCAAATTTCCCCAAATTTCTCCAAATCCCTCAAATTTTCCCCAAATTTCCCCCAAATCCCAAAATTTCCCAAAAAATCCTCCAAAATTCTAATTTTCCCCCATTTCTTTACCTTCTTTTGAAGAGCTTCAGCCCAAATTTCCCCAAAATTTTCCCCAAATTTATCCCAAATTCCTCCAAATTTTCCAAAATTTCCCCAATTTCCCCCAAGTTTTCCCCAAATCCCAAAATTTTCCCAAAAATCCTCCAAAATTCTAATTTTTCCCCTTTTTTACCTTTTTTGAAGTGCTTCAGCCCAAATTTCCCCCAAATTTTCCCAATTTTTCCACAGATTTCCCAAATTTTTCTCCCAAATTTTACCAAATTCCCCAAACTTCCCCCAAATTTCCCAATTGTCCAAAAATTTCCCCCAAAAAATCTAATTTTCCCCATTTTTTACCTTTTTTTTGAAGAGCTTCAGCCCAAAAACCTTCGAGAGCTTTTTTGGGAAGAGAATTGAAAATTTTGGGGGTGGAGCTTAATGACATCATTAACCCCCCAAAAAAACAATAATTAACTAACCCTTAATTAACCTCCCAAAAGGTTTCATTAGCATCCAAAAAAAAAATAAAAATTAGGGGTTAAACCCTTAAAAAAAATAAAATAATAAGGGGTTAAACCCTAAAAAAAAAAAAAAAGGAAAT
>NW_008688509.1:0-421 GCF_000695815.1 Acanthisitta chloris | reverse complement strand
AGGCTAATTAAAAAAAAAACAAAACAGGAAAAACCGGTTTGAACTGCTCAAAAAAAAAAAAAATGTTAATTAAAGGTTAATTAAAGGGTTGAAAAGTTTTGGGAATTTGGGTCAAGAAACAGCAGGAAAAAAATGGATTAAATAAAGGGAAAAAAATGGGAATGGAATGAGGAAAAAAGGGGGAAAAAAGGGGAAAAAATAAAGGGGAAAAATAAAGGGGAAAAAGGAGGAAAAAAGTGGAAAAATAGGGTAAAAAAATAAAGGGATAAAAGGGGAAAAAATAAAGGAAAAAAAGGAAAAAAGGGGAAAAAAAGGGGAAAAAATAAAGGGGAAAAATAAAGGGGAAAAAGGAGGAAAAAAGTGGAAAAATAGGGTAAAAAAATAAAGGGATAAAAGGGGAAAAAATAAAGGAAAAAAAGGA